>NW_027114044.1:214330-224795 GCF_000696795.3 Halyomorpha halys
ATTTATATATATATAAATGTGAGTAATAAATAAATGATACAGTTGATAAGAATATTATATTGATGATTAACATTAAAAACCTTTTAGTTATATAGATGAGTATAAAGAATTAGTTAAATTAATAATGGAGCTTATGAAAAAAAAAATTACAATATTGTAAAAGGAAACCCCTGTTCTTTCCATATAAGAAGAAATATATGGAGAAAGGGGAATGCAGAAAGTAAAAAAATGGGGGAGTAAGGTTATAGGAAGAGAATCAAGGCTACAATGTTGTAAATTGCAGGAAAAGCCGCTAGAGTGCAGTTCGGCAGACGTTACATAAACAGAAATCTAATGGTCTAAAGATCGTGGAAATAAAATAGTCAATGTGAGAGTAAATAAAGAAAAAAAAGATTATAACTCGATAATGGCGATGTGGGTTTCGAGATTAGGTCAGTTTCAAATTTTATTCAATAATAATGGAAAGCCATATCCTAGAGGCATTTACTTTGAACAACAGAGGGTACACAGAGAATTTGAAAACTATTACTAATAACTCGTTATCATGATGATAACAACTTGTAATTATGATGATCCGGATTTTTTTAATCTCACTTTCAAACATTTACTTATAACTGTGGTAATTAAGTCAATTGGCTGAAAGATGTTACAATATCTACGAAATTATAAAACTTCCATTGCTACATCCCATTACACAGTTAAACTTAGTATATTGCTACGCTCATCATTTCAAGTTCATAGTCACAATAATTTGTATGATGTTTATAATTCCTTTCATTTACGCGATAAGTTATTATCCTTTACCATTCCGAACCTCGGCATCCTTTAATCTTTTGATGTGGAAAGTTTGTACACTAATATCCCAATAAGCAAACCCGCTTTTAGTAGAAATCGGCTGTTCATCAAGACCTCCCTTAACCGTCCTCCTTACCTCTAATCCTTTTGCCACTGTTTTGAATCCAATCATCTTACCTCACATAGACATTTCTTTCACTAAATTTCAGGAATAGCCATGGGAAATCTTCTGATTTGCTTAATTACATAATTCCACTCTTTCCATTGAGCATCATACTTAATAACGCCCAAAATAATTCAGCAGAATATTTGCCGATCTAAACTCTCTCCTCCTCCTTTTTAGGGGGACTGTGTGTTAATTTGAAAACATAAACTTAATGCGAGTAAAGTAATATTTGAAAACATTTCCAAATAATAATGAGGCACATTATAACTCAAAATGTTAGTCCTCTAGATGTCTGAGGTCATTTATAATGTGTTAATCATGTTAAAATATTGATAGTATATCATTTAACATGCACATTTTCTGCCAATATAATCCTCCTACTAATCTTACCGATTATTTAAAGGAGAACTTTTCAAACACTTTAGTCCTCTAGAAGACTGGGTCATTTTTGTGCTATAATAGTGATATTAAAAAAAAAAAGTATTTCAATTTCGCTGGCTTAGATTAGTGAGTATTACAAATAGGAAACCGTGAAATGCAGATTTTCTTTCAATATAATTCTCTCACAAATCTTATCAATCATTTTTAGTGAAAAATCCCAAATATTTTAGTCCTATAGGTGTCTGAGATAATTTTTATGTTGAAATAGTGATTTGGAAAAAATTTTGTTTGCTTTGATAAGAAAACGTTAATACTTTGCGATATTTCGATCCTTATCTTATGAAAAAAACCTAAGATAGAAATATTTACTCGATCACACATATGGTCTACTAATTCTTACAATACATGTAAAGGAACCATTGATAGCTAGCAACGAGAGGTTTACGGCATGCCAACAAACCAAGTTGATTGCATCTATAGATGACCCTCTTGGAAATATCAAATAAGGAAATAAGAAAAGAAATGGTTGTTGCAAGTGTAAAAATCGGATATTCCAACATAACACAGGTTCACTTAATCAAAAAGAGGACCAACCTAAATGTCAAATCCAATCCAAACCTGTCAGTTCATAAAGCATGTAATTGAAGAATGCAACATCATTTCGTCAAGTCTTCAAAAATAATAAAATACCTCGATCCATAAAATTGGCCCTAAAAACTCAACAGATTACATAGACAAAATTATATAAGTTTTGAAAGAAACCTAACTATATTCTAAAATATAAATTACCAATATCGACCAGCTTAATTGTTGAAGGAAAACAATCTACGTTAAAAATATTCATCTATCAAATGCCAAAGACAATAAGATAAATAAAGTAAGAAAGGCGTAATAACAAAGAAGTCGATCGCCCAGAATAAAACTATAATCTTTTGCAATTTAGCTAGTAACGATTAATTATAATTTTTTAGGCCAACATTTTGGAACATACCAACCTCTATCGAAAGTTTACCGTCTCCTCTGTTTCTAGAAATCGAACCCGGCCGAAGTATGATTTTAATTTAAACATATAAATATTTTCTCTTTATTATTAATTATTGGTTGAGTTGAAAAATATAATTGACTGAGCAAAGAAGAACTGAAATATTCATAACATTAAAAAAAAGAATTAGATAAAATAGACTTAACGTGCCTTAACGATTTTACTTCAGCGTGCCAAAAACTTCCATACTCAATTAACGTCATAAATTAAAAAAAATATCTATATTTGTAATAATATTGAAAGAGATTGGGAAAGGTCGGACACGAAATATTAATTACCACGTTCACTATCCAATATTGCCAAATAAATGCTTTATCCTCCTTTCAAATACATTTCCATTTTGATATTTCATTAACGTCTAGTCATAAATTTTAAGATTTCATTAGATTGCTTCAATAGGTCTGCATGTTTGCTCGGATCTCATTACTGAGCAGTGGTCTGCATGAGCCCTAGCATGGGTCGTGGGAGTGCTCTGCAACACATAGTGCTTCTAACATTACCTGCAGTGAACTTACGATCAGTCACATATTTGAGGAATGTCATTTCTATTCCGCGAACTTGAGTAGATAGGGAGTAGGACCGAGTGTATCTATCAGATGCTCTGAATGATAACCAGAAGAACGTAGAAATGGTTTTGGTTTACTTAAAAAGGAATGGCTTTTGAATAAGATTTAAACTAGAAAAATTTGTTATGCGTACTAAGAAATTCCAAAACAAGTAATTATTTATAATTTTTTCGCAACTATTTAAAGAGAAAAATAAAGTGAAATAGAATTATAAATATAAATGAAATAAAATTATAAAGTGCGAAACATGAGCGTTGATGACCTCAGGGTTTTACGCCCTAAAGCCCCAGACAACAACAACATTACCTGCAGAATTAACGCTATATTACGATAGTAGCAGTGACTGGCGTCTAGACAGGAACTGATGTTAAGACATTGTCCACTCATCCTGAGTAATTAGTAAATGACTGGTTACTCATCTAGATAATTCAGAGCTCAGATAATGAGATAGCTATAAAAGTAAAACAATATGATTGCGAGGAATTGTACGATTCAGTATGTGCATTCTGACATCTGTAACCGCAAATTCAATATTTAAAAATAAACGCTGAACATAGATTCATTTGTAGGTTATTGACCTCTAATACATTGAACTATTTTGACTCGCATATGAGACTTTATCATCAACAATGAAATTATAATAGGACAAATCATCAGAGTGATTACTTGTGTTTAAATGTATGAAGTCAAGGCTGAATTTGAAAAAAAAAAATTATTTAAAAAAATCTAAAAATGTATAAAAAATATAATAAGTAAATTTCATGTAAACACATAAAAATCTTAGGAAGAATCTCCCACTGGTGGTACTTTGAACGTTTTTTTTTAATTAGAAGATCTAGTGGCCATCTTCTTTTCAGACGCCTCGGAAGAATTTCAGTGATTGGTTAAGATGAAAGATTAAGAACAAATGGGTTTGGGTAGGTAAGAATTTTGGAATGAAAGGAGGTATGTATTTCTGTTCAACTCTGCAACGAATGGGCTATTGAGGTTTTTAAGGATTTTGTTATTTAATTTGTTACGTAATAAGAAGCATCGTATAACAAGGATTTTACGGAGGATTGTAAGGATTGGATTCAGGAGAAATTTGATGGTTTAGTGGAGCCCTAAAGCTTAATTCCGTATGTCCAAATAGGTCTGATTATCATAGTGTATAAGAGTTTTTTTGTAGTAAATAGGAAGTTTAGAGCATTTATCGTTTTAATCCAGTACACGAATATAACTCAAAATGAAAATTGTGGATTGAATTCTAGGACCCTAAAAGTCATTATTTCCTTGAAACTCATTTTCAACGCTTTGGTTTCTTTATATTTATGTATAACTAAACGTGTATCATACAATACAAAGTGAGACAATCATTGTTTACCTTGTGAATTAGTAAGTTTCCAACATCTATGAACTTTGTCAATGAAGCAAGCGAATCTGCTTACATTTTGTGACCTTAAAGCTATCTCGTTGAAGATATTTCAAAATTTTCAGAAAACATTTAACTCAAAATTTTCCCCATTTATAGAGAGAAGTGCTTTCCACGGCAGTACTTTCCAAATACATTAGGTTGCTAAAACATACACCATATTTATCAATCCATGACTAGATATAAAAAACAATACCATAATTAACCTAGATACAAAAAAAATCTGCTTTTTCTTTCTTAAACAATAATTAACTATAACCTAAATAATTTATATTTTTTAAACAATTTTATTTTATTTTTTTATACATTTTTTCTTCAAGGTAAACTGGAACTTTGAATTATTGAATTTCAACGTACCAATAACTTACGTACCACTCACCAATAAACTAAAAAATGTTAAAAAAAAAAACACAAAAGTGGACAAATGCCATAAGGGGAAACAGAAGAGAAGAAGTGGTTGTTGCAAGAGTCAGAATAGGACATTCCCAATTGACACACCTCCACTTAATCACAGAAGAGGACCAGCATATATGCCAAACCTGTCATTCCCCATTATCAATAAAGCATATAATTGAAGAATGCTCATCATTTCGTCTAGCCTTCGAAGATAATAAAATTCCTCATACAAGAGAATTGGCCCTTAAAGACTCAGCAGAATCCATAGGTAAAATAATAAAATTTCTGAAAGAAACTGACCTTTATACTAAAATATAATCCACCAATATCGACCGGTGTAAAAAGGAAATAGTCTACACATTCAACTATCAAATGTCAAAAACAAGAAGATAAATAAAGTAAAAAGGGTGTAATAACCTAGATACTGATCGCCCTGAATAAAATTCTAATCTAATCTAATCCAATACCTAGAGACCTAAAATTCACTCTCTCTCTCTCTCTCTCTCTCTCTCTCTCTGATTTAAATATATAATAAATATTAATTTACCAAAATCTATATATAATAAACAAGTTTACTCTTTATAATGAACATGTTTACTCTTTTTTGAGTAACTGTAATATTATCATGATCATACTTTAATGTACAAAGAAGCACATGCATACTCAGGAAAATATAAAATATAATGGATCCGATATATCACGACGATGGGGCCCATACCATCTCACTCTAAGCGGCCACATCCCCCTTCAGATCGTGAGCTATTAAAGTAACCTATTACTCAACAAAGGTCGTATCAGGTTGAAGAGCCCTGATTACATTAGGGGCGTGACTTACCGCGACAGCACCTAAAGAGTGGTATTTTCGGTATATTAAGGATAGTAGTCCTGCAATATAAATATAAATTTAACACTTTTCTGTAAGTTTAATATAAAACTACGATTATTCGAAGGTCAGGGGAGATCATTTTATTTCCAGGCATGGATTTCCGTGAAAATGAATTTTCTGAGTTAAGGAGTTAAGGAGATCTATTTCAATTTGTTGAGTTTTCTTTTAAGTAAGGATAAAAAATAATTGTAATACAGCTTTGCCTGCTTCATTGACACAGTTCAAACGAGTGAAACCAGGTTCTTACGATTGCCAGTGAAAAATCCAAAATACTCAGTAAAAAAAGAAAGTAACGAACATCGGTATTGTCACGTCAAAACGTAAAAACGTCGGTATATCACACGCCTGCACTTTTCAGGGGGGCAAACTTGGTGGACGGCAATTGCCTTTGATTTAAACTATTTTCATTATAAAAAGAATTAAAATAAGGATAAATGAATTAAAATGAAACATAACTACCGCCAAAGAAGTTGGTAGATAGTAAGAACAAAGAGAAATGGAACTATGGAGCATATAAATGCTTCGTCCGAGTATTTTCAACATGTACTTGTTGATTTAATTACCCAGATATTTAATGTATTTATTTGTGTAATATTAAATCAAAAACTATAGCACTGAATTTATTGAAATTTGAAACAATATATTTTTTCGTCCCATTAATATGATTTTTAAAATATACAACAAAACAAATATAATTAAAGATTTTTTTTTCTTTCAGAATTAATATTTAAGTCTAATAAATATTAATTCTACAAGTTAAAAAATCTTTAATTATATTAAAACACGAAGAACACAAATATTTATCTATTGGCAGTTATAAAACAATACTAATTGAGCCTAACCTGTGTATGTATCACAAGCACTTTCCTAAATGACGTTTGATTTGTGCCATAAACCGACAATCCACTGGTCGGTGACCAGAAATTTCTTGTACCAGCCAATCAAAATAACCTATGTGTCACAGGGCCTTAAGAAATTCACTGACTTTGGTCTGGCTTTGTATTGCTAAGAGATGGACCACTCTGAGTAAACTGTCAATATAACAAAACTATGCATCGAGGTATGAGATTCTACGAAACTTTGAGTAACAGTCTCCTAACTCTCAAAAATTGATTCAAAGAGTCCAAAGCTCTATCCTACATAATTTTCATAGCGAATTAATGCATTGCTTTTTATCTCTAAATCCATAGCAGAACAGAATCGGCACCGAAATATCGTTTTTTGAATAGGCGACAGAGTTTTGGCTGATTACATATGTACTTCAAAGAAGCATGATTTTATAAAATAAACATTCCAAGTAGAAATGCAGATTAACACTTTGATCGCAGTTGATGACACCATATCGTCAAGCCGTGGTAACTTGGGCGCAGATATGACGATATGCTATCATCAAGGGAGGTATCTTTTTAGGGAGCTCTAGAACCTCCCTTTCATATTTGACTGTTTGGAACCGTATTTAGTCCTATCCTAGCTTCCTCTAGATACGACCGTGCTGTGTGCTGTTGCCTTTAAGGATTTTTACACTCCTGGGAATTTTTTCATTATCTGTTTGATTCAAATTTTTTTTAAACATATTTAATTATGTAATAATTTATTTTACATATTTCCAATAACATTTCTTACATGTTCAAAAGATATTTTTAATTAATTTTTTACCACTTTACTACTGACACGGCTGAGAGAGGAGCACTGGGATCCTGGAGTTCTGTTACTTCATCCACATTGAAGTGGCGGGGCTTTCGGGGTTTCCAGAGCATATTGTAATTATCGTAAATATGTATGATTGTTTTCAAAATTTTATTTACCTTGTTTTAATTGTTTGCCTCAGTTATTTTCTATTATTTAACTAAGTTAGGCTTATTTATGATGAGAATATATTATTTTATTTTTATCCATTTAAGTTTATACTTTAATATGGAATTGAGCTCTGGGGCTCCACCAAACCATCAAATTCTTCCAGCATCCAATCGTTACAATCCAAAATCCTACGTAAAATCCTTGATGCTCCTTATTACATCACAAATAAACTCTTTCACAAAGACCTTAACATCCCATACGTTGCAGATTTGACCCAAAACAGATATGCGTCTTTTCATTCCAAACTCCTTAACCATCCTAACCCATTAATTCTTAATCTTTCATCCTTAACAATCCCTGATAATCCTCCGAGGCGTCTGAAAAGAAGATGGCCACGGGACCTTCTAATTTAAATTAATGTTTGAAGTACCACCAATGGATGGTTCCTTCCCAAGATTTTCAAGTGTATATGAATCATACGACATATTTACCTATTGTATTATTTTGTACAGTTGTAAATTACATTAAATAAATAGTTAAAAAAAAAAGTTTATACTTAATTATTTTATTATTATTTATTTACTTTCTATTTTTAGTTAGTGTTTTTATTTGTTATGATTGAGTACTTACATGCCTAATACTTATTACTCTTGAGAGTGGTAGAATGTATGATTTCAATAAGAGTTATAAAAAAAAGTAATAATAATAATTTGTTTTTTACATTGCTTAGAATTGTTTCACGTTGTCTAAATTTTTAATAGAAAATTTGGTCTAAAATATAAAATAACTTTCTATAGTCCATATTGAATAATTTAAAAAAATAACGCAAAATTTTCATGTTTCAGCTGATTGTATACATAGATTCAGAAGCAGACATGGGGGGGGGGGAGAGGGACAATAGTTGTCATGAGTCAAAAACAAGTATTTAGACTTTATTTGGCTAAATATATATTATGTAATGCTTATTTAAATGAAAGGAAATGAAAATAAAAAAATCGAGTTGTTGAATAGTTTTCCTGGGGAGGTTCCGCAGTCCAAGTGTTATATTATTAATTTTGATTGTTTTTAGTTCAACATTGTAACACAAATGAATCATAGACATAAAGATACATATATAGACCGTAATAAACCTAGCTGCTAAGTATTTATTACCTTGCTGCTAACTATTTATAGCCTGTTCCAGATCGAAAAAGTTTCGTTTTCAATTGCAATATAGTTATAATTACTATAATCATGTATCAGATACAACTGTACAGCTATCGATATAGCTATAAATATCGATAACAGTATTAATAGTTCAGTTTTAGATTGCAATCAACAATCTGTTCTACAAAATGCAGTCCTTGAAAAAAAATGCTCTATAAGATATGAGAGAAATTCTTGGCCTTATTTGGCAAGAGTTGGGTGTAAAGTATCGTTACTTATCGTGCACCAGCTGCTTCAAGGATAAATTATCTTTGGAAAATACGTCTTAGAAACAGGCATTTATATTTCGAAAGATTTATGGTTATTTATAGACCATTGGTATTTAACAAGGTCCTTTATAAGATGAATAACTAACGATTTCACTAAAATTATATATGTTTATTTAGATTTAAAATATTGATGTAAAACGTAAACGTAAAATTAAATAAATAAATCATAATATTGTTGAGTGATATACGTAATATGATGATTCAAACAATCGAATCAATTGATTACAAATAAAAAATAAAATAGTTAACTTGGGATTCGGATCTTGGAAAAAATATTGGCAGGGAGAAAAGTATAAGCAATCCTAATGAACTTTAGGAAGGGCCAATGGCTTAGTGTAGGTAATTTCATTTTATATTTAGAGAAAATATTTTTTTCTCGTACTCATCCTTGTTCAAATTATAACATAAATGTAAATAACAAATAATAAATACAGAGTAAAAATAAAAATATATGCAAAGCATGAAAAATTTGGAGCGGTCCCCAAAATCCCCAGAGGATAACAAACCCGTAATGCAATCCAAATAGATCGGCGTGGTCATGGTTTTTCATAATAGCATAAGATATTTCTATTTTTGCTCTTTTCTCTTTTATTTATTCATAAAGCTCTTTAATATTTAGTAATCATCTATTGGTTATTACTGTTAGCAATGAGAACTGTTTTTTTTTTCAAATACAGTAAATAAGAAATACTTTACAAGAAGTTTTTTTATAAATTCGTAATTTAAACTCTGTTAAACTATATTAATCAGGATAAAACCTAGCTCATATCAAAATCCTTTTTGAAAAAATCGAAACAAATGTGAAAATCAATTCTATAAAATAGTACTTCACATAGCTTTTAACACATAAAAAGTTGTTTTTAAATTTACCCACCAAAAATATGTAATTTCAGTTTTGAGTTAGACTGATCACAGACCATTTTTCGAGACTAGAATTTTTTAATCCTACGTAAAATCCTTGATGCTCCTTATTACGTTACAAATAAACTCATTCACAAAGACCTTAACATCCCATTCGTTGCAAAAGGGCAAATCGTCTTTTCATTCCAAACTCCCTACCCATCCTAACTGATTAATTCATTGTTAACAATCCCTAATAATTCTCCGAGGCGTCTGAAAAGAAGATGGTCACGGACCTTCTAATTTAAATTAATGCTTGAAGTACCACCAGTGGGTGGTTGCTTCCCAAGATTTTCAAGTATATATGAAACATACAACATATTTACTTATTTTATTTATTATTTTTACAGTTGTGAATCACATTAACTAAATAAAAAAAAAAAAGAATTTTTGAACTCAGGTGAACTTAAGTTTATGTTATGTTATGTATGTTATAAAAAAATGTATTTTCGTCGAAAACTCGAATTCGAAATTTGCCACCATGACTATTCTCTCATGACATGATGACAGCTCTAAAATTAACATTTGCAATATTTGTGGCAATCGATGTATAAGGAGTATTAGACGTTAACGTTTCTAGGTTATTTTTACAGATTAAAATTCTATAAAATTGTGATGGAAATACCTCTGTATTTTGTAACTTGTTATAT
>NW_027114044.1:224845-230474 GCF_000696795.3 Halyomorpha halys
TATATAACAACATATACATATAACTTCTGATAATGGAATTTTGCATTGAAAAATGAAAATTCTACATCCAAACTTTCAGTTTATTTCAAGATATAATTGTTCGTCTGTGAAATAGGTGTTAAAAAATAATACTTTCAATAAAAATTTAACTTATCTATACGAGATGTCCCCATAGTAATCTTTTAATTAAAAATTTCCAAAAATGTATAAATTGCTATTTGACATAATACAACATAGATGTGTTTTGAGATTCATCATGGGATAACTAAACTTGGATAGAGATAAAAATATAAAATCCTAAGAAAAAAAAAGGAAAATAATTTCAAGTAATTTTGTTTCTCAAAAATCATACTGGTTATAATTTAACTTTTCCTATTATCTGATTTTTATATTGTTTACGTATCATTACTTTTTGTACACAATTAAAATTTGTATTTTCCCTCGTATTGCTTCAATATTTGTATACTTATTTTTTCATTATTTTTTTTTTACTTTTATTTTTCCATTTATTTATACATTATTTTTATTTATTTTCATAGCATGTTTTATTAAATTTTTTTTTTCTGATTCTTATATTTTCATGGTAGGATTCTGTATTTTGGTTTTGCTTAGCACTATTAAGGGCCCAACGATTCAGATCTAAAGGTAAACACAAAGAAAAGCACTGTAGTTTTCTTTTCTGTATGTTTTCTTAACCTCAACCATCTTCTCTTTGATTAAATCCATACTCGACAATACCTCTATCATTATTTTTTATTCGATTAAATACTATCTATTAACAAATAGATAATGATCAAATGATTAATAACAATTAAGCGGGTAATTAATATATAACTAATCTATACAAATTATAGAGGCCACACCCTGGAGTTTCGCCAACGAGGGAGCGTGCACCTTGCGGACTACCCGCGCACGGCGGTTGCAGGTACACCTGATAGCGCAAATCGTGAGCTGCCTTATCAGCGCGGACGGTTGGCGCAAGATCTGCGATAACTATTGAACCACCATCGAGACCTTTCACCGCGGTAGGATCGCGTGACGTGTCGTTGAAGTTGACACTTTTTAACAGCGTCAAGTTACATAATGCGGAGGTATTTCGATCATTCGATAAGACGAAAATAATTTTCAATTAATAAAACTGAAACAATAAAATTCATTGATGCTTTAAGTACGAATTTCACGACTCATGAGAATTGCTACATCTCAAGCTTGATACTGGTTAAGAAAGATCTCATCTTAAATTAAAAAATATACAAGGAAGTGTCTTTTTTCCTTTTAATTTCAATGGACATAAATTTAAAAATCTCCTAAACAAGAGGCAATTTTCAACCAATAAGTCCGATAATTAATTATATAAATAGGAGATAATTTCTATAAAAAGTCAGTATGTCCACTTTTAGAACGTAACTTAAAAATTATTATGGGTGCGCCTTAAGAAGATAAGTTAAATATGTATGGTAAATATTGATTTGAAACTTCTATTTCACAGGAGAAAATGTAAATTTTGAAATAAATTGAATACATTTTTGATGTAGAAGTTTAATTTGTCAAAATTGCTTTTCAGAAATGGGTTATATCAATTATATGGCTTATATCAAAGTTAGACAATCCAAAGGTATTTCGATCACCCGAAGAATAAAAGTCTGAAAACTGAAAAAATAAAAAAATCTTTCCTTTATTTCATCTATTATGGAGATGGACTTAAAAAACTTCCAAAGGTGTAATAAAAAATTGATTATAAAATTATTAGGACTTAACTTAAATTTTAATTTCAAAATTTAGTAAAAATGTAATTACCGAGTTAATTAACATACAATAACTATATCATATAATATTATATTATGGATTTATCTCAGTGACGCTATAACTCCAAAATTAACAAAACGACTTTTCAGTATAAAAAGCTTTTCATCTGACCTAATATTTTTTTTATTATATTATAACATTTTACATAGTAAACGGGTGATTTTCAAGTTTGATGATTCAAATTGTTCAGAAGCAAGAGATTTCATTTTGGTGACATCCTAAGTTACATGGGACGTGGTAACGTTATGTGGAAGGAAAATTTTTTTTTTAATTTGTTTTTACCCCCTTCCTGGTCATTCTTACAGGTGACCGACCTGTTCTCACCATGGTGGGGGGTCAAATGTTTTAATGGGACCGCCACTCAATCAAAAAAGTCAACGTCCTAGGCCCAATTTGAACTAGAGGCGCTTAAGTTCCCAGGTGGCAAAGATCTGCGCCTCAACCACCTGAACTACAGACGGCCGTTAGTGGAAGGCAACCGACTGATATATAACAAGTTTCATTATTTTTTTATAGGCATCATTCAAAATCAAATAATAGGTATAAGGAGATATGAAGAACCTCCCTTCTTTTAGAAGAGATAGGGATATAAGATAAGGTTATTTCTCTTACAGGGTTTATATTATAATTCAATTACTTTTCACTCAATGATTTATAAAAGTTTGAATTATATGAATTGATAAACAGAAAATCGAAAGATAACATCTGAAAAAAAATTTTATGACATTTTTATTTTTATTTCACGCAAATAAAAATTAAACTGTAATTGAAATTTTGTTGAAATAAGAATTAATGTTAATTGTTTTTAGTATCTGGGCTCAAATAAACGTCGACGTACATAGGATATTAAAATTGTATGCACACTGGCAACCTAAAAGTTATATAAGGCCCAAATTTAAGATTTGTTAAATCAATCATTTGTTTATTTGAGGACTTGCGTTCTTGAGTACTTAAAAAAGGAAATAAATAATTTAAAATAATAGATCACATAATTTTTTTATCTACAAATATGAAATAAAAAAAAGAATAATTAATGAGTTATAAGGATGTCAATATGGATAGGCATGTAATTACATCGAGAAATATCCATTTATCAAGCGAGAGCGGTTTCCGCTTTCGACACCCAATGGCGGCGAAATTACAATAATGATGCCGACAGAAGGTTTCATTAATATTTCCATTTCGGCTCGACAGAACAGATCTGGATATGATATGAAGCATGGCGATACGGCAATTGATAACGGGCCTCAGGGAAGAGCTATAAACTTACTATTAAGTTGTTAGAAATAATAATAAAAAAAAAATTAATTGGATTTAAAACGATAATAAAAAAAATGTTTTGATGAAGCGACAAAAATGTACCGTTTTAATAGTTTAGCAGATTAGTGCGGAAACAATTAACGGAATTAAAAGGTTTGTTAATAAATGTTTTAATTAAGTTATTTTAAACGCATTTGCAAAAAAGTGGTAGGTTCACTTTGAAAATTTCTAAACTTGTTCTTTTAGAGAATTATTATTTGATGATTCAATTAAATTTTAAGTCATATATGGTTTTGTTCATATAACAGTAAATGTTGACAAATAAAGTAATAAAAGTTGGGAAATTATTTTAAGAAGACACTTCAAGTATGTGTAAATTAAAAATTGAAAAAAAAAATGCATTACATGAAATTGATGTTAGTCTCTAACCTAACACATCACATTTTGTATATATTTGTCATGAAATAAAGAGATAAACATTTTTTCCTGAAATTCATTAACAAATAATGTAAAAAGTGAATAATATTGGATAGTAGAACAGTAGTAGTTGGAAGAAGTGGGATTCTTCCAATAAATCAAATAAAGTTAGACATTTAATAAATATTGTAAGTGAAATTATCTAAATATTAAAAACGGTCTTCTAGTCACTGTTAGTATTTCGGGATCTGTAAAGCTATACCGGGTCCATCTCTAAATTATAACAATATAAAAGTTATGATTAAGAATAACAGGTAATGTATAGTATCTATCTCATATCCGTTTCAAAGTTATATCAAAAGAAAATTGTAACTTCCCGGTCATAATATTCAAAAATGACAACAAGAAAGAGATTTATAATTAAATTGATATTTCCTTTTTAATTGCCATTGAACTGCGTTAAGGTTGAACGCAACTTAAACCACTGGTGAACCACACTCAGTAACACGAAACGTTTGACGTCAGTAGAGCTGTATTATTCCTTAAGGATCAAATTAATCTACTTCAACGGATTTTTTTTCTTGGTATTTACCACTATATTTAAATTAAAAATATAAAAAATAAATGTTGTGTTAAGACAATGACAGGATACAGACTTGTGGAAATCTACCCATTGATAACATTTCTACATTTGAAGGTATCCTGGGCCTTTTTATTTTTTAGGCACCACGGAGTATTAACAGTTATAGAAGAGGGCGCTAGGGGAAAAATCGTGTGTTTACCCAAGCACACGAGTTTTAAACCACCCGGTTAAGGAGTTTATTATGAAATGATTAATATCTGCTTCGAGCTAGATAAGCTACATGGGACTTAAAGTATATAATAGATAAGAATTGGATACGAAAGTAATTCAAAGGTTTCAGTAGAACCTCAAAGCTCAATTCCATAATTCCAAATATACTTTATTTTATTCATGTAAATCAGTCTATTGAATGGCCTGGAAGTTTGGACCATTTCTGTCGGGATCGACTTACGGTTTCCCGTCTTTTTAGTCTTGTATGAGGATTCCAAGTTAGTCCTTTAATTAAATTAGTCAAAGATAGTGGATCTGTTCGACAGGGATAAGTGGAATATAATTAAATGGTATTGTAGATTAAGTTAGCTTTAAATATTTGATAGATATATTTTTTTTAGATGAACTAATCGGAAGGTTATGCGATTAGCCTTCACAAGCCTGGCACACATCGGTGTGCCACACTCATAAACAGAAAATCATTGACTTTATTAGACCAATTTTATCCCTTAAGAAGTAAATTAACCTACTTCTTCGAAATGAATAAATATTGTTTGTTTGTTTTTTATGTAAATGCGTAAAACCTTAGAAAGAATAAATATAAAACGAGAAGTTTAATAAATAAAAAATATGTTTAGAAACGGAGATGGGAGATATAAAGGGAGAGCTTTCAATTTGCAAAAACAATTGAAATATAGCCTTGATCTTTCACAATGAACAATATTCTCACTATGTATGCTTCTTTCAGAGGCTATAAAAAAAATCCTCAGTTTTGGTAATAGAAAAAAAGGCATAAAAACTCCTAGATAATAGAATCGTTTACTCTTTTTATGACTGAATCCTGCTAAATTGTATTAAACACGTTTTATATCTTTTTTACACGAATGATGGACTAACATTAAACATCTATTACTTCATAATCGCTTTTAGTCCATAAAATACAATTTGTTAATAGTAAAGCTCCTGAATGAATAATGTCGACAGACGAAATCGATCCAAAAACAAAAAAAAAAAAAAAAATAGGCAGGATGCGAGCCTCGCAATCAGACGACCTCCCAGCAGCGAGACAAAGCCATGATTAGGCAGTGGTGCCCCGGTGATAACAGTACTTTGTGGCGTCGTGCAAGGTCCCCGCTCAACCGGAGTAAGTCCATCTCTGTACACTGTTAAGTAAATATTAGCATCCAGCATAGCAAATAAACGTGTGTTAGGAAGCGAAAGAAGAAATTTCGTTTAAAATTTGAAAAATATATTACTTAATTTTACGAAAATATGAGCTACGGTACACGATTTTATAAAGTTCACAAATATTATTAGTGATAAAGTTATTTTTTAAAATTAGAAATTCCTTTA
>NW_027114044.1:230524-238874 GCF_000696795.3 Halyomorpha halys
TTTTTTTATTTATAAGCATATCTACTTAGAACTCCAGAAATATAGTCATAACTAAAGACCTCATATCCGTACAATTACATATTTTCTTATATTCCATCCAATTCAGCCAAGTCTAAATAGAAATTGAAAACGTGAAAAGGACAAACTAATTTTTATACAACACGAAATTTCAGTTTTTAGTGTCACTGCATGAATTCGCTCATTTTGAGGATTTTACTCACGAAATTACATTTTTTTTTTTTAGTTTTAACTATGCATTCATTGTTTAAATTTATAAATTCACCAGTAATTCATAAAAAAAAACAAATAAATAATGTCACGGAACTAACAATTAATTACCAACTAAAAGACTAATGATATGAGTTCAATTATTCTAGTTTTGTCTGGTAATTGTCATTCTCTGCAGTAAATAGAGAAAAATTAAAATGCCTCTGTTTTAGGAAAATTCAAATTGACACTGGTTGCATTACACTTAACTTTGAAACTTAAATTACTCTTTTAATTCTCGTAGTCACAAGTTGTGCTTCGATTTTCATTGAAAATGCTTAAGGGCTAATTTTAGTACAGGTAGTACGGTAGTGATACAGTATTTGAATTATGGCAGATTAAATTTAATTGATGGCAGATTTAATTGAATTGAAAAAAAAAATCAATCTCTTTCACAATATCAATATATCTTTTCTTTTCTTTTTTTTTTGTGTGTGTGTGTAATATTGCATTCTATCATTGTAATAATATAACATTACATTAATAATAAATATTACATTTACAGACAATGGTAATAGGGATCATAGAGTTCATTTGTACCATATTTACGAACATATAAATTAAATGATAAAAAATAAGAAATAGAAGAAAAAATAATGATACATAAAAACTAAGATAAAAAGACATCTTAAACACAAACATTCATATTTATATTTTACAATGTTAAAGTTTTGTATAATCAAGGTTTTCGGAATTCGGAAATGCGGAATCCAATGTTTAAGGATTAAATCTATAATTTAAAACATTAAAAACTATTTCCACAAAGCATCTTGCTATCATTATATAAATAATAATATTTCGGTTTTAGGAAATGAAAAATTGAGCTATATAATCATAATAAAAATCACTTAATACAGTTAGCATTCATTTAGCTTTTCAGTTATTGGTTTTTAATCATAGACATTTAGTTTTATTGGTGTTATGAGTGTCTTTACATATTTATTTTGTGAATTTTACGCACTTCATGTTTGTACTACACACATTTCAGGGTTTTTTTTACAGATCGTTCGTTTTTCGTATTTTATTATTTCGGCTCAAGTCCTGCGTTGAGAACCTATGCATCCCGAGGGTGGAAATGTCAAGATTCATTTCTCGAGGCCGCCGTGTAATAAATATTGTCTGACTTAGATCGAGAATCGAGCCCTCAACCTTCTGTTTCAATCATTGCCAGAGACCCTGCCCCCCCCCCTCAGCTATCAGGTCCGCTATTTCAAGTTTCTCCTGTTATTATCCGATGCATCTCTCATATTTAAACCTAAAATTAATTTAAGATTTCAACCTTATACTGATTACTGGATTAAATAATGTGTGAGCAAACTGTACTTTCTTTTGAAGACTTCGAGACTATTGAAATTTCTCTTTTTAAAAGCTTTCGTTAATAGTCTGTTTTCTCCGCGGTTTAAAGAAATGAATTAGATTCCTAATATCTAACGGCAATCTTTCTTCTAAATTAAAATTCAATTTTTTTTTTTTTATATATATGAACAAGACACAATCACACGTTTACTTCACGCGAAAACTTATACCTAAATTATATTTACGTTATTCATATCGCAATTTTCTTAAAATGCTAATTACGAATATTTCTAATGTCTTGATTTTCAGGAAACTGGACAGATATTTCCATACCTCTGCATTAACCTTATAAAATTCTCTTCTGTGGCGAAATTTTAAATACAAAAAATGACTAAATCAAAGTATGAGAAAAACCGTATGTATGTACCGTAGGATCTCATAAGATTTTTTTTATTTCAGCATATTTTGTAGCTATAATTTTGGAGGGAAAACGAATTTTATTTGAACAAACATTTTTATAAACACTAATCCGAAATATTTTTTGTTTAATGAAATAATAAAAATCTTTTCTTTTAACAGAAACATTCCATCAAGGTACATGAAATAAATAATGTAAAAAAACAATGCACCGCGTTGACGTATGTATAATTTTGCAGTACACTTGGCTAAGAGTACACAGCTACAGACCTCAAATGGTGTATCCTATATAATATATCTATACACCATTTGAGATCAACAATTGTATATTCTACACAAAGTGTATTTATTATTCACAAGTTATTATATACTATACACAAGTGTTCCGTAGCGTCTTAGGTGATTTTATTGTTTTTGCAGGCTATTTTGCAATTATAATGGGGATGGAGTAAATTTGATCTTATCATACATATCTATAAACTTTAATATGAAATATTTTTCACGGTAAGAAAAGAGTAAATATTTGTCATTTTTAAAGAAACTAATCATCACGGTACATAAAAAAATATATGTATAAAAATAATGTGCACTGTGATGATATGTGTCAAATGAGTGTTATAGAGCACACTATTGAATAAATCAAAGCAGAAAACGGACAACCTTAGTTCAGATACATTCTATGCACTGAATCTATTAAAAAAAAAAAATGTTCTGGTGATTTGAGTTTTAATTTGTTTTTGATTCGGTCATAAATATAAAATATATGATTTACGAATGTCTCTAACGTTTCTACTTCTTGTTGGTCGGGTCATAAACTTTTTCTGTGAAATCTGTTGGTCGCCAAGGTGAACAAGAGGCAGTTCTCGCGTCGACATTAGTGTTTCAGTTGTATTTAATGTGTTTTTTTTTTTTAATTTTCCTACTTTTATATGTATAATGTATTGCATTATATTATTATGTATTCTGTAACCATATAAAAAATAAAGAGGTTTGAAAAAAAAAAAAATAATAATAATTTTCCTAAAAAGGAACTACGAAAATATCGGAAATAAATATTTGAGCATATGTTTTTTTTAATGTCAGTATAAAACATATAAGCATACCGCAGTAAGTTTTGTTTCTCATCTCGAGTTATTGATACAATATGTAAAAACATAGGCATCATTAAATAAATACATATAGCATATCAAGCTGTTGTAAAAACGAAATAATCATGAACATTCACAATGCGAAAAGAGATTTTCAATGTAATAGTTTAATGCTCGAATGTTGAATTGGTATAATATAATATAATAAACATAGTGCATAACGTAAAACGGCAATTTTAGACAAATTATCAACCTATAAGAAAATCTGAAATTGGGTTTATTAGTAATCGATCACTACAAATCAAATAACCAAATCATCAAATCATGTCATAATATGTATCTATTGCAAATGTAATGCTATGTATACTGTCGTTATTCGTGATGCCAGGATAATTGCTGAAGGCAAATATATTTATTTATTAATTAAGATTATTTGTGCCCTACAAAACTATTACTATTATTGAAGTACTTTCCAAAGGCATTTGTGTTTATCAGTTTGCCAATTTATATCTTATATTTATAAATTATTGTTACCATAAATTATCTAAAATATAATATGGTAATATATTAGTATATAAACTACATAAAGGAACAAAGTATTTATTTACATGATTTATAAAATTATTGCAATGATATGATTAAATGAAATTATAAAATGATCCGGATTGATAAAAATGATTAGCCATAAAGTTCATGCTCTTCAGTGCTTCTCCATTCTCTGTTCGCTTTTCTTCTGTGTCCTGTATGTACCCTCTTCTCTGTTTTCCAGTCTCCTCTTTTTCTTAGGAGCGTCACCGTTTTGGAATCCTATTTCCTTATTAGCTATCATTAGCCACGCCCAAGGAGAATACATTACAAGGGGCATCTGTGTTTAGTACAGGTGTTGTGTATAAACTACCTGGATTTTTGTCCCTTTAGCATCATGTACCAATTACACTTGATGGGAAAGGTGTTCCTGTGTTGACGGACACCTGTACCCGGAACTTATGTTGCTAAGTGACAAATACTTTTATAATATAGCAAGGGTTATCACATAAGGGGTAAATGATTATTGTCCAGCATTGTATAATATCTGACATCACGTGAATTAACCTTTACTAAAAGGTTTTTTTCCTCTGAATTGAAAATGTTTATTAGCATTTTACGATGTTGACATGAAGAAAAAGTTTGATTCTGATTGACCGTCTATCTGTTTATAGTCAAATTTGTTTTCGGACATAAAAACTACTATCGTTTATCGTTTTCCTAGACACGCCAATAGTTCGAAAACAACTCGTCTGATTACGGCCAAAAGGAGGAGAATGTTGATTAGTGCAAACATAGTTTACTTTATTTCAGATTTCATCCACTCATTGTACTTATCCATTCGTATAAGTTTATTTTGCTTAGTGCGCCAATATAAAAAAAATGATCATTCCGCAGATTTTATTATCTCATATGACAAATCATTGATCTTGAAGTGTAGGCAATAATGTACCGAACAGAAACTTCTCATTTCCTTTAAAGTATTTTTCTGGGTTATGAAAAATGAAAATGAAAAGTTTTGGAAAAATCATATATCTCAGCACATTTTTAAAGTATACATAATATTTTAAAAAAATATAAATTATTCTTGGAAAAATCAACCGTATTACTAAGATGAAACACTAGTTATGCTTTATTTATCTCGGTTTATTTTCATTATTAATTTCTTCTCTGACCCAATTAAAGCTGAAAGAGAGTAAATATGCACTATAAAATAAAAAAGCTAAAAAAAAGAAAATTAAATAATTGTAGGAAGACAGTCCAGAGGCCGCTCAGTAAAGTCACAAAATAGCAGAAAAAACTACTTAATGTTAACTGACGGTTTGTCCTACTTTGTAGTGCTTCATCTGGGCTGATACAAATAGGAAAAAAAGGAAGATGATAAGTCCTATTGGGAGTTGAGGAAACGTGTACATAACAAGATCAGATATCAATCAGTTTTAATCATGAAAAATTAATTATAAAAGATTTAACTAAATTTTCAATTTTTGTTTAAGAATGAATGACGCACATAAATAGACTATAATGATTCTAATATGGATTGCGTGAGGTCAAGTACGACGGACCGAAACAGGAAGGAAACATATAAAAGGCTTGTTCAAATCGGAAGTGAATTTCAAGAGATCATTAGGCCAGTGAACCACTTCTTGAAGGATAACAAAGTAGGCCTCCCTCCGGGTACTGCCCAAGGATGACTATGCATAGATCACAAGAGGGTGACCCGCCTATTGGTAAACTGTCTGGGTCACGAGCGTCAAGATGTCGTGTATGTCATGAGTAGTCGTGTAGTCTGTTCCTACCGGAACCAAACGATGCCTTATGCGGTGTCATCTTCTGCGTAGAGCGGTTCGGCATTATCAGTTGGAGTTTAATCCACCATAGTAGCTACGAGGGATCATTCAGTTAATATATATGCTTTGTATTCCGTGGCCCTACAGGCGTTATTGGACCTTCAGCTTCTAAAAAATGCATCTCTAATACTCCCTATCAGCAGCTGGACTTCTCCATTGTCCGATTCCCATCTACAGATCGTTTTCTACGTCAGAGGCTCTCCAACTCGGCGCCGCAAGCCTTTGCCACTCCACCACAGGTACAGTGAAGGAATACCAAGTTTTTGGCAATATTATTATATTTTTACAATTTTGAAGAACAATTCATTGTTATAAAATGGCAGCACCATCATCTACGTGTCTATGTTACGTTTACCACTCGCAGTCCTTAAGGCTTAAAACTATAAGGAATAAACGCATAACTTAAAAATGTTAGATGTACCACTAATATTTAACCTAAGACCTTTCCTGGGTTATAGAGGTAGTTTTTTTTTTTTGCGTAGGTATCTGTTGTCAATGCTTACCAATTAAAAATATTATATTAAGCAATTAAAACGGCATTGATATTTTGTGTTTTTAATGAACGTTTCTGCATTTAATTTTTACGCTTTTTTTCTTTTTTTCCTGCATATCCAACCGCTTAAGGACGATTCTGCCATAAATTTCTTTATGACTGACAAGTGTGCCGCAACATTTTTTAGCTTTACGAGGCTACTTTTTTTAGCTTTACTTTAAAATTTTAGTTTTTCTGCTCTACATCGATCCATCAGTGACTGGACCATCCCGGTTTGTTTAAAGACTAAGGCATTTATATGCATCTAAATTCAGGCTTTGAATTAGAACCACTTAAAACGCATTAACCAGATAATACATATGCCAAACGAAGCAAATACATACCAACCGAACAACGTCAAATCATAATCAAATATCTCCGCTAATTATGGAAGCCGATCTCTAATGAGCCAAAACAACAATACTATTTCGTAATTTTACTTATATTTCTAATTTTAAATTATCGTAATCGAACGCATCACTTTTTACAGATAAAATGAATAAAATATTACAAAACCAATAAATTCAGAAATAAATTACAGCTCACTAAAATTCTATCTACATCACACAATTCCGTCAGTGTTATTGTTCCTTTAAAATAGAACGAAAAGAAAAAATATTGATATTTCTTTATTATTATTATTATCTTTCTATTTTATAAATTTATTATCATTTTTTTTTATATTACTCTGTTCTGTATGAATATAGTATGAAAGAAAACATAAAGCTCTCCATCCTTAAAGCTATCCATTGCCCTTGTTTGTGGAAGCTTTTAATATTCCCCAATAAATAAAGTAATTATTTCCACATTCAATTTCGAATCCTCCATTAAATAAAATTGTCAAAACCAATAATACAATATACAAAATGTATTAAAGAGGACTATATATTTTGTGACAGGAGTATCAACGCGCATGTTATTTAACGAAAGTCCTTGGACGATTTTTTTCGTTTTTTACATTTACTCCATAATTGAATTGAAAATTATGCATACAAAATGGCTATAAGAGAGTTTTATGAAAGGTACCAATAAAGGAAGCAATGGAACGGAAAAGATCAAAAAAGGAAGCAATATAAGAATTAATGTACATTATGTTGCATGAATATACCCAATTTATCAACCAGCCTTCGGTGGCATTGCATATAATCATACATTGTATATCACAGAGGCTTTATCCAAGGTTATTAGCTATTTACTGTACTAAAGAGTGTGCAGTAATCTTCCCTTTCTATTGGATTCCAAGGTGATTATTACATAACCTCGTTGTATCTAAGTAATAAGTAATATAATTACTTTCTTGAGTGTTGGAATATGGATCTAACTGTGGAAGTAATTGTACCACTATTAAAAATGGTAAGTAATTATTTTTCAATTAATCATTAATTAAGGAAGTATATTTTTTAATATTTGTAAATAACAGAAAAAAAACCAGTTTTGAACCGTTCCAAACATGCAACAATATTAAAATTGAATTACTAATTTCTAAATATATTAAAATAAGAAAAACATCTAAATTGTTATCATTTTACAGGAAGATCGTTGATTGATCATGTTTAATAGACAAAAGGAAGATATTCCGGGTTTGGTCCAAATAACTTGAATAATAATTAAACTTTTTATTATGAACCAAGGTTTTGTTGCACTTTGTAGGGCTAAATCAGGGCTAAAAAGGATACAAACAACTAAATTAAACTAACAAAGTAACAGAATAGATAGCATGTAATAAAAAAAAACTAAGGTATGGTTAAAATGATTGAGAATATGTATTAATTTATATAAAAATAAACAAAGTAAATGAAAGAAAACACAAATAATATGTACAGTAAAAGTTATAAATAAACAAGAATTACGAAAAGGTATTAGACAATTAATGAAAATAGAAATAAATAAAAAAGGAGATAAAAAAAAAAAAAAATACATTAGCTCATTCTTTCGCTTTTTTTCATTCAGAAAGGTACGTTTCCTATTTTATTCATTATTATCTTTTTTTCTTGATCTTTATTTTATTTGTATTTCCCTTATTTTCTGGCTTTTAAAAAGTACTGTATTTTTATATTTCTCTTTTATCTTCTTTTTTATTTGTTATTATTTCCTTTATCATATTTTTTTAGTCCTGATGAAATCCTGGCAAGTAGGACGAAACAATGGCTCACAGTAAATAGTTCAATTATAATTTGAGTTATTTTCACCATACCCTGACCATCTTCCTTTTTTATGTTTAGTTGACATTTTATATTTTTAAAAAATCAGGTAAATGTAGAAATACGATAGATTAATTATATTAATTTATTAGTCAATAAAAATATTTATTAATTTACAAAAGATTACCTGTAACATGCGTCATCTATAGGTGATTTAGAACAGGCAATTACCTA
>NW_027114044.1:238924-267141 GCF_000696795.3 Halyomorpha halys
ATAAACGTTATTTATTAGAAATATTTCCTTAAATTTTGTACGAAATATGATTATTACAATGTTGTTAACAAATTATCTAACTACTAATTACATCACAGTCCTATTAAAAAACAATTATTAGCAAAAATTAATTACGTTGAAGATATTTTTATAAAAACATTATAAGAAAATACTATTTTTTAACGGTTACGATTGGGTTTAATTAATAATAATAATAATACTTTTTTTCATAAAATAAGAAAAAATAGTATTAAAAAATAATGTGATTATATGAGGTATATTATCTAGGAATTATATATTAGTGTTATTTAGTGATTATTATTAGATTGACTGAATGACAAAATCGAAATACAAATATATTTCGATACATTCATAGGTATTTTAATTAATAAGATATTTTTAATTTTTCAATTGCAATAAATGGTTCCATAATCAATTCTCATCCTTATCTTTTCTCGATAACACTCCATGGCGTCTGAAAAGATGACTGCGAACCTTCTATGTTAATGACCATCGATTCCTTTAATAGTCAGTCATTAAAGTTTACGCATTGCTAGCTGCTTCACTAGATATTATCTTGGATTTTAATTCAGTAGTTATTACATTTATTTATTATTATTATATACAGCAGTAAATTTCAATAAATAAATAAAATAATTGATTAATTTTTTTAATTTAATTATACATCACGATAAAATGGACATTCTTTAACTTTTTGAACGAAAAGAAACATAACTTGCATTATAATTATGTAAACTATATATTTCATATAGTTTATATGCTAGTTCAATGCTTTGTATTCGAGCAGTTTCTGCGTCTCCATTAAAATTATTACAGTGCACTTCCCTTAGAATATTTTAAACCCACTAATGGCCACAAATGGTGGAATCCTTAGAAAAAAAGCCGCTGATTGAACGTCTAGTAATTTAAGAATCCTTCGCAGTAGGAAAAAATATTGTCTGAGCTTATTTGAGAGGATGAGAAGAAAGTTATTTGTAAAGAAAAAAAATTAAGAAAGCTTAAATTGACTGAGTCATCAGAATGTATGGTCTAGGCAAACCTGTTCTGTTACCTCAGGCCATTTGTATATTAGATACACTTCTACTAGTAAAGAGGTCATAGCAATAATAATACCATAAGACTGCACCTTTTTGCATAATAACACCTTTTCATTTTCTTTCTAATAGACTGCTTTATTGGTACTTATTACAATCAGTCACGCTGAAAAGTAAGGCGCTGAATGATTCCACCCGTGCAATATAAACATCCTTTTCTCTTTTAATGATAAATATTATCATATAACTTCTTCTACTTTTTTCAATCACTAATCTTGTATATTTAACAAACCTATATATTTATATTTACCTAACGATTTAATTAACTCAAATCTCCTCGTCTTGAGTAAAATTAACGTGTTAAAGGTGTGATTAGAATCATCGCCAAATGGAGGATTAGTGGGGCGGGTTAGCCTAGAAGGATTGCATTATTTTTGGTGTTACAACCTCCTCTTGAGTGATTGTGATCTGTACATAGACCGATATACTTCTTATAAATATCCGTTTTAAGGGAAAGATGAAGAAGGCTACCCGGTAGAGAAAACAGGTTTCACTCCATATAATAAATGTATACATTTTATACATGGATGTTTTAATAAATGTTTTATTACTAATAAGTAACGCTGTCCAAATACGGACAGATCGAATAATATAAAAAAATACTTCTCTTAGAGATCGTAAGTCGTACTCTAATTTTAAAAGGTGAATTAATATAATTTTGGCACAACGGTCCTACATGATTCCGGACCTCCCTTACATCAGCCAACCAGTCTCTACGATCTATTGCTCTGTCCTTCCATCATTGAACATTCAACCACCTTAGATTCTCCTTCACACCCTGCCACCTGAACCGGGAACGTCCTCGTTTTTGTTTTTCATCCGGTGTTCTACGATAATTCTAGGTAAGAAGAATACATAATTACTAGTTTATGTGAGAACTCTAGCTTGAGGTATGTTTCCTTCTCCTTTTTAATGCAACTTTTTTTATTTCATTATTTTCAAATCCTCTTTATTGATATATAATTTCAATTACAAATATATGATAATACAGAGTATATATACAAATTACATACTGACTTTCTTTGCCGTATGGCAGTATAAGTTGAGTTACAGGGTCCGCTGAAGGCGGTTTCACATTGGTAACATGCTAGTTTGGGGCTTGCATAGAATGGAGAGGGACCATTCCTTCTTAATGCAACCAAAATTTGAGCACGATATAATTCGTATGAACAATATAATAGTATCGAGAAGCTCTATTTAACATAGACAATTGTTAAATTTGCATAAAGTATTAAACGACTTTCTTTAAGTAACAGTTTAGTAATAAGTAATTACGTTACGCCACTTCAGTTTTATAGTTAAGATTCAGCTATCCTTAAACTTATATCAACCCTGCATTGTACCGGCTTATACTTCATAGCTACTTATGACTACTTGACTAAACGTTTAAGACTAATTTTTGATATGAAAATTGGAAATATTCTGAGAGATAAATTTAAAAAAACGTTACATATTCAGAAACAGACAGACTAAATATATTATTCAATATTCAAATTTGTTCTAAACATTCTTGGAATATCATTGTATAATTGAAGCAATAAAACCTACGAATTGGTTACATCGCTAGCTCAAAATATTCTTATATCAGCACAAATAGATAAACTAAACAAATTTGATGCAATCATTTTCGTGATCTTTAGTTCAACATGGATCAAATATCTAGTCAAAATTATCTAGTTGGATTCAGCTATCTAGTTGAATAATTTCAGCCACCAGTAGTAAAAATACGCTAAGCAGTTTCCCCGAACATCGCATAAGTATCCCATGGCGCTGTTTCTTTTGAATAAAATTTGACCCGTGCTTAATTCGTGTGTTATTCCAAAAATGGTTTATTTTTAGGCTTTAAAACCCAATGTCCTACTTGGCTATTGATGTTCATGTCAAAATCTATAAAACCCAATTTGAACCGTCTCCATCCACTGACTTACCTCTACAAGAATTCTAAAACTTCTCACATTTTTGAATTATTTTATCAAGATTCAGTAAGAATTTGAGAATCGAATTTAAGATTCAGCAACTTATCCATGAAATTATCTTTCATTTGATACCTCATATAATAAAATCCATCGTCCCCGAGAGCCAGGAAGGGATCTTTTTTTCTACCTTCTAATTTAATTTATTAAGCAAATACAATATCTGCTGTGCGGAAAATTTACATATATACATAGATATTTACAGCATATGTATATACGTTGAATTCCTCTGTATATTTTGTATTTGGTTAGTAAATTAAATTAGGAGATCAAAAAAAGATTCCTTTTCGGGACGATGGATTTTGACAACATATATATGTAAGATTCATCAAACCTGATTGGCAAAAGCTACATGATTACAAGTTTACTATGCGTTATAGTATAACTATAGCGCCTGACGGAGTAAAAATTTTGATTAAAACTGAAAATAAAGCTAATCTAGTACATGAGAATAAGCTAACACCTCCAATATCTTGGTTACTCTGAAAATAAGGTTATACCATGAAAAAATAAATAAATACTATAGACTCTTTCGAAAAATGAAAGAAAATTTCAAATTTTTCCAGTAATAAAATAAACTTCAATTGGCCTGCCAAGTTCTGATATTTGAATTTTTGATGTCCGACACAACAATATTAAGAAAATCCAAACCATCAGAGCCCTGTTTCGTAATAAAGTACAAACTATAATAGTATTATTAGATTACCAATAATTATTTATAATTAGTTTATTAGATTACCAAATTTTAGTCGATTTAACTTAATACAATTACACTGACTTGTCCTTTAGTACTTTTTATCTCCTGTAATATCACTAATAGTCCTTCCTATTATGAAAAATATAAGTATTAGTGTAATTACCACGTTGTTTCTATTGTTGAACTGCGAATCAATACTATTAGCTTTCATTATGAAACAGGGCCCAGATGTTTTACATTTTGAAATTGCTTCGTTTTCTGGGTTTAACGAGGGATGACTAAGGGAGAAATGTGATAATAAAGTGAAATAATACCGTTATTTTCATTCGTTTTCGAATTTCACAAGCTATCATTAAATTTCATTAAAAAAAAAAATTAAGTTGTATCACTATAACCCATGAATGGTCAGGGGTACAGAACTTAGTAAAGAAGTACTGTTGCTTGAACAACAGTTGTACAAGGAGATGATTTGGTCAGAATTATGCTCATAAATAATTAAAGTTCATACGATTATTAATAATCAGAAAAAAGAAACAAAAGAAAAAATGTATAATAAAAACAGAAGTAGAAGTTACTAGCACTCTGTATCAGAAGGACAAATTACAATGTTACGTAAAAGATGAGCAGTTTGAACAGATGTTTCACTCCGAATTATTTTACAATTACAATTGTATTTTTTAAAAAAAAAAAAAGAAGAAGAAACCCGAAACTTTAACATTATTTTAAATTTTGGGTGAAGCAAAAAACAGCGAATGAAAAATGTGTAATAATGCTAATTTTGTAAAAAAAAAAAAACAACAAAAATTATAATATTTGAAATTTGATAATAACGGTCATCTATCCAGGAGGTATAAATGTAAACCTATAAAAAAAAAAAGGTATGTTTTTACATAAATATTCTCTTTCCACTCAGCAATAACCTTCAAAGAGGGAACTAACTACGGCCATCTGTCAACAATCAGGCATTCAATCATATTACTAAAGGCCAATAGCTTTTCTAATACAATCAGCCCTTATTTACTGTCTTTGTGTGAAGCTGTCACATTGAATAGAGAGTGCTGTCACATTGAATGAAATGAATGAATTGTGGCCGGCGTTAGGAAGGTCACGGATTGTATAAAGTGCTAAAATATGATCTAAAAGGATATCGATGAGAGCTATCATAAATAAGTAAATCATAATCATAACCTATATATATTTTCGTCACATTTGTTTGACAACTTTTTTCTTATTTTGATAAAATTAACGTACGTTTTCTTACTGTGTTATCTCAAGAGGTCTCGTAAAGCTACCAATCACACATAAAGTAAAAAAACAAACAAAAGAGCAGCCAAAAGTTGTCAACTGAAAAAATAAGTGATATAAAAAAAGGTTGCCACACCGGTAATGGAGCATTCAGCTTCGCACCACGGTTAAGAACACAATAAGTTCAGCTGAAAATAGAATCTAAAAGGGAAAATGGAAGCTATAATTGGCTGCGGTGTCTGTTGGTATTTTTGCAATTATTTATGTTTTTTTTTGTAATTATTACAGCAATCGAAAAGCCATAACTGCTACAGACAGATACCCCGTCCAATTTTAGCATCTGTTTCCCATTTTAGATTTCATTGATGTTGTCCCTCGACTCACAACAGTCCGATTACGATGAGGATCTAGAAACCTTCTCAGATTGGATAAGGATGTGTCTGTATAAAATTTCATGTTCTAAATTTTTTTTAATTATTTATTTAATGTAATTTACAACTGTACAAAATAATACAATAGGTAAATATGTAGTATGTTTCATATACACTTGAAAATCTTGGGAAGGAACCACCCATTGGTGGTACTTCAAACATTAATTTAAATTAGAAGGTCCCGTGGCCATCTTCTTTTCAGACGCCTCGGAGGATTATCAGGAATTGTTAAGGATGAAAGATTAAGAGTTAATGGGTTAGGATGGTTAAGGAGTTTGGAATGAATAGACGAAAAATCTGTTTTGGGTCAAATCTGCAACGAATGGGATGTTAAGGTCTTTGTGAATGAGTTTATTTGTGACGTAATAAGGAGCATCAAGGATTTTACGTAGGATTTTGGATTGTACGGATTTGATGCGGGAAGAATTTGATGGTTTAGTGGAGCCCCAGAGCTCAATTCCATATGTCCATATTGGTATGATTATTGTAGTGTAGACTAATTTTTTGTAGTGAATGGGAAGTTTAGAGCGTTTGTCAAGTAAGTGTTGTAGCAATCGGAATCTACGAGCAGTTTCTTGTTCTAAAATTTAAGATACAGATACAAAGCCCAGAAACCATACTCGTTATGTCGGAAAAATAGATTCACGTAGCCTTTGCAGAGTATGATCATTTTTCATGCGGAATTTTTGAGTGGCGGGATAGAACACTGACGCGTTCCTAGATACTACTAAACGCTAATATAGATGTCCTGATGATTTCCAAATTAACAAAACATTCATCAGTTGGTTAAAAATTGTGACTTGACAGATTTACAATTTTTGTGTTAAGAAACTACCCAAAAATATCCAACTGAATGTTCCCCAATATTATTTCAGAAATACCATAAAACAAAAAAGGCTGACTAGAATGCGTTATTCTCTAAATTTTGACATATTTTTGAGAGCTATAAACATGGTTTTACAGGTATGAGGAACGAAACCTATCTAGAGAAAGAAAATAGCCTGAAAGATTCCCTAATAGATATGTTTATACATTTAGATTTCAGTTTGGAAAGAATAACAAAAGTAGCTCAGATAGTCTGAAAAGTATGGAAAATAAACAACTGGCGGATTAGGTAATAAAGATGTGAGTTTTTGAAAGAAAGAGTAGAGAACATAACACATATTGGACAGAGGGCATAGATGGAAAAAAATAGATAAAAGTAAATTTATAAATGAAAAATGTTTTTTTTGTTCTAATAATTGAACAAATTGAAATGAGTGGAAATTCCAAACACCTTCGCACGTCATATTACTCTTTTAGACCCATGCCTTATACACAAATTGATAACATTTATTGCTCTCATCGCACGTTTTTTCACTTCAAAAAGTTTTCATTTCAACAAATTATACTTCGATGTTATAATGTTTAGGTAGTGTATATACTTTTTTGATTCTTCTATAAATATATTTTTTAAATTTAATATTATGTATTTTTAAAAAATACCATCTGATACCACTTGGGTCACCGAAGGACTCCAATCAGGAAATTGAGGTTGAATATTTTACGAAAGTCCCACTTATATTTCCTATTGTATTTCTAATTAATCCACAGTAAAATTAATTAAATGTAACAATTTTTATTGAATTTATTTGAATGGTATTTCAAAAATTATAAATCATTATGGTCCTAAAATCCACCATGGAACTCAGGTGGTCAGCATTATTCCGCTAGTAAACATTGGGATTTGAGATTCTTCATATCATGAAGGTTTATGATTAGAATCACTAATATGGGTCAAAGTGTTCGAAGGAACTGGGATCGATATTGCACATCCCTTCAAATGAGTAGTAAAATGAGTGGTAAAATTGTTCTTATGTATGCGAATGAGTTTATTTTTGTTCATATTTTCGAACTGAGTTCTATAATTTTATGACTGCAATAACAAATGTTCGGTTGTAAAGAAAAGTAGGACTTTACGCACAATAACTCAGCATTCATATTCGCATTTAGGATGATTTAAGAGGAGACCTTGTTTACTAAGGCATAGGATATTAATCAATGAAATTTGGAATGGTACCTTGGCAACAGCAATAAAGATACGAATAGCTCACTATAAGGGTGTTCTTCTTCGGTCATGCTGGGGAATAAATTGGAAAATGAATAGCTGGGGTAGAGTTATAAAATGGAAAAATCTCAACTTACCACATAGTGGGAGGTAAGGTATGAATAATTCAAAATTTTAAATTGGCGTTTCTAGAAAAAAGATTTTATTATTTATTTTTTCATAATAAGAAAAGTAAATAAAAATATTGCTTATACGAATTCAGGTATAATTAATTTTGATGAGTTTTTTTTTTTAAGGTCTCGAGTCTCAGACAGTAATAAAACAACCATATCGTGCCAACTTTTTGTTACTGACTGTGCCTCAAGACCCTCAAAAATTTAAAATATATCATTAGCAGTGAAGAAAAAAGTCTCAGGCCATCCCTTTTGACATCGTAATGGATTCACACTCTGGTCAATAATTATATCGGACAGGGTACAATCTTCAAGTCTGTAACAGAGGTATCCATGTTCATCACGAGTTATATTATCTGAATACATAAAAAACTCGATTCAGTATTTAGGTCTATTGTTACTGCGATAATCTTCTTTCTGAATTCAAAGGCTACATGTATGTATAAATAAATTTGAGATAAGTTTTTATTTGGTCAATTGTAAGGCACTGTTTTAAGCAATGCCCTACGGCTATATTCTAATACAGTTATCTTGAAATGAATACATTATTATATTATTTAATCAGCTTTCATTATCTCGATTCAAATTTTTATTTATAGGTATTATGCCTGTAATTTATTTTTTATTTTGATACTGGTACTGTTTACATTTTCTTTTCTTTTTTTTTTATCGCTTTAGCTCTCATAAAACCATTATTTTACAAAGCAAAAAAGGAACTACGGTGTAAGTGTAGTGGCTTATATGGCTGATTCAGGACTTTAACGAAAGTTGGAATGTTCTCTAATGGTTCTATGAACTACTTTGAGGTGACATCATATTTTAATGAATTATTCTAAAGAAAGAATAGAGAAAAAATTTACATTTTTTATCCTGTCCTACAGTATCCTTTCTAAATACTCCACTAACGCCTGTTGAACAGATTCGATACTTAGGACTCCATCTTGACAAGAGACTTACTTGGAATCCACACACAAGACTGAAACGACAAGAAACTGCTCGTAGATTCCGATTGCTACAACACTTACTTGACAAACGCTCTAAACTTCCCATTCACTACAAAAAATTAGTATACACTACCATAATCAAGACCAATTTGGACACATGGAATTGAGCTCTGGGGCTCCACCAAACCATCAAACTCCTCCCATACAATCCAAAATCCTTGATGCTCCTTATTACGTTACAAATAAACTCATTCACAAAGACCTTAACATCCCATTCGTTGCTGATTTGGCCCAAAAATGCGTCTTTTCATTCCAAACTCCTTACCCATCCTAACCCATTAATTCTTAATCTTTCATCCTTAACAATCCCTGATAATCCTCCGAGGCATCTGAAAAAAAGATGGCCACGGGACCTATTAATTTAAATTAATGTTTGAAGTACCACTGATGGGTGGTTCCTTCCCAAGATTTTCAAGTGTATATGAAACTATACTTACTTTATTATTTTGTACAGTTGTAAATTACATTAAATAAATAAATAAAAAAAAACAAAAAAAAAACATTTTTGATAAACTTAAGAACACATGTAATTTTATTACATGAGTTATTAAGCACGTCAAGGTTAGAAAAATAGTTAAACGTAGTAACAACAAATAAAATTAAAATAATCATGGTATGATTACATATTAAACATTATTACGAAAATATGCGCATATTTTTTCTTTTGTTTCGCTATCGTGTAATCACGATTTTCTGTGCATGTTGCCTCATTTATTTCCATTGCGGCTATGTGCCATAATTAACCGTGGGTCCATCAATATAGCCTTAGTGCTGTATAAATGGAATTTAGATTAAACTGAGAAGTACTATTGCTTCAAAATAGAATGAGAATTGCATCATTGATGTCAATAAAAAGTAATTTATAATCATATTGAATAAATACACAATAATCAAACTTTGAACAAATAATTTCTAAATATTTTTAACGAATCTGTATAGACAAAATCAAATGATATTAGCCAAAATATTATTAGACAATTCTCTCCTTTGGTTTAAGTCCACCATTAGGAGGCAACTATTCCAGAATGGATTAATTATTTTTATTTTATTTCAAAACCTTTGAATAGCGTATAAATACCAGAAGTCCTAAACAGACCAGATTGTCCTGCATCCATTCGTAACATCGTAAAGTAAGAAATAGAAAATTTCTTGAAATAATTTGGAAACGTACGTGTGTAAGGCCGAATACAATCTAGGAATGGATTGAGAAACAGTTTTTTTTTATATCTTTATCGAGATTTACAACTGTACATTATACATTTAGTAAATTTGTTGTAAGTTTGGAGTGACACAGGCGTGTTGAGAAACTTGGAGAATGGAAAATACCCATCAGTAGCACTCTAATAAAGTTTTTTCATTAGAAGGTCTCGAGACTATCTTCTTTTCAGGTGCCTTGGAGGATTTTCAATGATTTTCGATGAGGTAACTAGAGGGTTTGGGAGTTATAATGGAAGAAATGATATCTGGTTCGGGCTGATCGATTACATATGGAACATGAAGGTCTTTATGTTTGATTTTATTTGTGACAAAGAGGACTGACAAGGAGCGTTGAGGATTTTACGAAGGATTCTAAATTGTAAGGATTGGATACAAGAGGAATTCGAAGGTTTATTTATTATAAGGTTCGAAGGAAATCTCGACTCCGTATGTCCAGATAAGCCTTATTATAGTAATATAGATCAGTCTTTTGTAATGAATTGGAAGTTTAGACCGTTTGTCTAGTATGTGCTGTAATAGTCGAAATCGACGTGCAGTTTCCTGTCTTTTCAGTCCTGTGAGTATTCCAAGTAAGTCGTTTTTCAGATGTAGTCCAAGGTAGCGGATCTGTTCTACAAGGGTGAGAGCAATGTTATTAAAGTATACTGTAGGGCAGTCAGTAGGTTTACGACAATGGGTAAAGGTTATTTGATGGGATTTGTTGGAATTTATTTTAATCCACCAATCACGATACCATTCTTCGAAATGGGACTGGAGAGTTTGGGATACAATTAAAGGGTTATTATTAACTGCGGGCACACATGTGTCAATGGCATACGTGGTGAGGATGTTGTTAGGATTGGTTGGAATGTCAGCTGTATAGACTGTGTAGATGATGGGACCGAGGATTCTACCTGGAGGAACACAAGAACCAACAGTAAATGAATAAATAATCATATAGTTCTTTAGAGAATATTGTATATTATAAAGATGAGCAGAATAAAATGGTTGAGCCAAATGCGATGATGACCCAAAAATAATGAAGATGATTAGGTATTCTCAATTCTGGAATTTTAAATTATTCTAGCTATCTACAATAACCTCCAAGGTGATTAGATAATGCAGATAGAAATACATTTTTAACAAATAAATATAATATTAGGATAAATATTAATTATTTAAGTAAATAATAACATAAATTGGTTATAAAATCTTTGGAATTATTCAACCAAACATATAACCATTTTTGGGTTCGGCTAGAACTACAACAGGTGGAAATATATAGGTGTAGGTCAGAGCTAGTCACTGGTGTGGGTGTGATGGCCCTGCTTTGCCTGACCTTTCTAGATCTTTGATAAAGCCATTTGTGTATATGTATACCAATATAGTACGATAACGGTTTTTGGTGAAGGACGAATGACCTATGTTAGTCTTACGTACACTTCTGCAGACCAGTTTAAAAATTATATTTTAAAAGTTCACTTACGTCTTATTGTAATAATAGCATTTACAAGTGTGTAGGCTTACAGAGCGATTACCTAGCAGAAATTAACAGGGGATAATATTTTTCAAAATAGGAACCTTTGCTTATTTTGTTATAGATTATTTTAAGCATATTGCAAATGAATTATTTCAGATGTCATAAGAAAGAAAAGTTCACAATAGTTTTATTTTTAATTTCTGTGAAAAACACATTATTACTATAATTCATAGTCAATTATTTACTGTAAGATAATGGTCAATAGATAAAGGTGTATCATAAATAAAATTTATACTTCATAAATAATGAATAATCTTATGTATTTCGGATTTCATGGTGTTTGGATTCGACACGCTGTCGGCCAGTAAGATTTAAAACTTTGTATACTTGACTATATATATATTTTTTTACCTAGTTATTTTCTGTCTGCGAAGTAGGGTAATTTAGAGACAGCAGCTTTTATACAGATAACATAAATACAGTCTCATTAATAGAAATTCCAAATCGAGTGGAAGGGTGCTTGTGATTGGAGGAATGGTGAAGGGCGAGATGAAAGTTTTGGTCAGAAAAAGTTATTACAGTTTTATTTAGGATTATCCATAACAGTGTCAATTAATTTCTACTTCATTTTTTATTTATGATTTCGTTTATTTTATTTTTATTTAATTATAGTATTTTTATGCACTCTACCAAAGAACTTGCACACATTCTAAACATTTTTACTAACGCGATTTCCTTCAAAGGGAAAACGAGTTTGCTACAACATATTTTTTTTTTTAAGACTTTAAAAATTTTGAAACTCGAAAGTTTCGAAAGCTTTCACTTTGAACAGCCTTGATGAAGCCCTACAAAGTGGGGTGAAACGTCGACAAAGTTGTTAGCTATTTTTGTTTCTTTGCACCGCACCTCTGACCATCTAATTCATAAATATTTTAAAAATTGCTAAAAGGGTAATTTAATGATTATCGATTAGCGATTAGGTTGTACATGGATACTCGGAATATACATTTTATTGTATAAGTAGTATTTAGCAAATATTTACATTACGTAATCGTATTTTTAATATTTCCAAAACGAGAAAATATGTTTAAAAACAAGCATTTATCTTTTTTTTTAAATAATTACAGTGAAGGTGGCAGAGTACAGGAATTGGGAGGAAGTGCTGTAGTATCACTCCTCTGCCCGTGGCGTAGGTTTTTAGACACATGGAACTGTAGCGGCGCCGGTTCGAATCCAGCCTTGGGGTAGTCTTTTATTTCTGTGATGGTCCCATGAATAGAAAACTTGACCCCACACTATAGTTAGTATAGGTTTGTACCCTGTAGATAAACCTCACCTTCCCGACATATGTCAGAAAGGACCAGGAAGAGATTAATCAAAGAAAGATGATTAAACACAATTATTATCGCACTATTAAATAAATATATATTGTTCATTCAAAAAAATGTTGTATTACATTCATTCTAAATATATCCGATTAGAAGCATATTCAAATATTTACAAAATTTTAATATATAAAATAATTAGGGAATCTGAATTACATAATTACATGAGTTTATAAAAGTCACCTTTTGGAAGGAGGCGTCATTTTATGTGATTTAGTTTCTTCATGTTTATTTTATTAATCCTTCTTAGCATTGTAGTTTTAATTAATAATCACATGAAGTTAATTATTATGCATATTTATGTGCAGTTTATCTTACAATTAGTCTATTACTTTTATATCTACATAGATTAAGACCAATCAAACGTTCTGTTTTTTTTGTTTTATTTATCGATTTTACTTAGATATCTGATTAAATCTTTCATCCACGTCATACCATATACCATTATGTTAAAAAATATAGAACTATCTTGAGTTATATTGTAATTTCTTTAATGGTACAGAACATTAAAAATTCTTAAAAATGTGAATAGAAAGATGTTTTACAACCATAACTGTTCGTATATATAATTAATCATATTAAGAACTGAGATATAGTAATATTAAAAAAAAACACTAACTTGAAAATCTAAATTTTAAAATGACACCGAATGCAGTATCCGTAAAAGGTAACCTGGAGTACAAAGTTAGAGGTTTCTTCTTTTGGCCACGCAACAAATATAAACATGTTATGCACGTTTTATCTTTCGAATATAACATAACATCTTCCAATATTTTGGTACATATTGAAGTTACAATTATCGTACAAATATTGCTTAAATACATAAAACAAATATATAGAAATTTTATGATAAATATATAAAAACAAACAATACATTGAAATCGCTAATTATATTTATATTAGTATGTGTTTAAATAATTCCCATTGTATGTAGCATTGAGAAGTATAATTCCAAAATCCATTTTTTTTTTCTTTCGAATTTTAGAAATAAGATGAAATTAGAAACACATCTTATTAAAGGAAAATATAACAGTCCTCCCCTCTATTTCGAGAATTAATTGTAAATATATAAAATATATATCAAGCCCATAGCAAATAAACCTTTTTTTCTTATAGATTTCACTTAATCAGAAATAATCCTTGGCCGAGATAACAACAAGAAGGCGTATTTATGGTCGAAAGGTTCGAATAGCTCAGGCAAGTTCTCAGTGGCTAATGTCACTGGGTCAGGTGACATTGTGCCAGCTCTGTCAGCGAGGTGGGATTTTCAATCTGCGAGATACCTAGAAAGGAGTGTTGTGTCAGACTTTTATAATAATGATTTGTAAAGATAATAAATATGGTTGTTCGTTTACTACACTATAGGCGAATATATATTGGAAAATATTCCCTTCTACATTATATATACTGTCTTCACACTTGATATATGAATATTTGGTAATCATTCCCCATATATCGTTCATACTTCTTGCCTAATTTGATTTAAGAACATGGCAGGACACAAGTGTGGTTGTACATTTTTAAACTTTTGAAGTTGTATATTTTGCATTTAAAAAATATATGCTTTTTAATTAAATAATATTAAAAACATTAAAGTATAAAGAATAGTTCAAAACTACTTAAAATTAAAACTGATCAAATACAACTAAAAACAATTAATATTTTACACGTGGATCATTTATAATCAGAATATAACATTTACTTAACATTGTATTTACATGTTAAAATTACGCAAAGTTGCGTTGACATTAAAATCCTTTTCTTTGGACCAGAAGACAAGGTTTAAATTCTACTATATTCATTTGTATGCTATTAAAATCTGAAGAGACAAAATTTTTATGTTAAAATATTAATTCATACATAAATTTATATATACTTGATAAGATAATCAAGAATTGGAACTCCCTACGGTTACAAATATACTAAGAGAGAATGATAGAGGAAAAATTAGGAGAAAAAAAAATTAAATCAGAAAACATTTCAGACTATAAACATGGAATAAACATATAAAAATGCAGCAAATGGAAATCGGAAAACGATACCTATTAGGAAGAAGACACTCATGATACAAAAATGGTCAACAGAGAAAACAAAATTTAACATTTACAAATTGTACTATTTTCTACAATAATAATGATAATATTTCGTGAGCGTTCCTGCATTGGAATTCTTATGTCCAGCCACATTTAAACAAAAGTGGAATCGCTAGATATCCTCTATCAACTATAAACCTTCAAGAAAATATGGATTCTTCACAGTTGGGCAAATGTTTAGCTATTGCTATTGAGGTTGTAAGGAGCGTATTTGTTGTTTTCGGTAACAATTACTAAGAAAAATGGTTGCCAGAAAACGAATGTTATTATGTGGTTACGAAATTTGACAAGGCTACAAATTTCGTAACCACATAATAATAAAAAATTAAATTAAATAAAAGTAATAATAACTAATTAGAATATTAAGAAATGTGTCTGCAGTTCTATCAACTCATCAGGAATCATATCATTAATCAATAAATAAAATTCTAGTGATATAACACAAATAATTGAAAATAAATTTTAAAAAACCATATATTAATGTTAACACCTTATTAAAATGTACATAAAATTGCATTCCTTATTTTAACTTAAAATTTAAAACTTAATAAATCAAACATTAATTTTATTTTTTTACACATTTTGCACCTATATTATTTCAAGAGCTAAATTATAATTTTTTTTTTTTAAATGGAAAAAACTTTACTTCAAATTTTTGTGAATTCATAAAAATAAAGACATCCAATGTATACAACATTAACCATCTATATAAACACATTTAATTTAATTACACCTTTTCTACTATACGACTTTTTATTCTATTACAGATTTTAAATCTTTTGTTAAAAGTCTAGATCAAAATTATGTGGATTAAGAATCTGATATTTGTGGAAAATATTTAGGCAGTTACTTTCCGTTAAGTATATAAGTATAGGAAAGATTCAAAAATTGTATTGGGAAATATAAACGCCTACATCTAAATCTATCCAAGAAGAAATAATGCACCTAATTTCAAAGAATCCAAAACACATCGTCTGATAACGAAGTATTTAAAAGACATAAAACAGACATACGTTTTTAGGCATTATCTTTAAACAATAGGTAAAATTTTGTTTTCAATTAGAAAAAACGAATTTATTTTTTAAGATTCTAAAAAAAAAAAAAAAAAGACAATTTTATTCTAAAGTACGAAAGAAACGGACCTACTACTTCAGGCTAGTTGAATTATGAGAAAGTGGCAAAAAATTCTTTAGTGGCAAAATGATGGGATCCAGAAGTTCATTGGCTATTCGTAAAATAAATTTCACTTCTTAAAAACTTTCTATACATTTTTTATTATTTATTTTCTCATAAAGTTGAAAGTCAGAGAAATAACCAAGAATAAAAAAGCTTATGCAAATATATTTTTCAGCAATACTTTTTTATAAATTTTCATATCGTTATATGATTATAAAAAGAAAATTAATTAATAGAAGATTATTTTATTAATTAATTGGTAAGCAAGATTAAATCTCTCAACTAAATGAAAATTACAGAAAGAACTAAAGATTATACAGAAAATGATCATGAAGGATTCGATTTTGGTCTCGCAAGTGATAGGCCATTTTGCCTTACTGACAACTATCCACTTATTAATTAACAATTAGTAATTCTATACATTATTAATAACAATTAAAGGTTCCAACATTCTATATCATCCAACAATAATATTATTTATCAGTATTATTAGCAGCAAATTAGTACTGAAACTATTTATGTATTTATTATTTTATAAAAAATGCGCAATGATATGCCATTTTTACTGAGTTCTTAGTTTAAAACAATTTATTGTCGAAAAAAAAAGAACTATTTCAGTAGTATATTTCAGAAATATACAACTATTGATTTGTATAGACCAATATCAACAGAGAATTTATTATTTTACAGAACTGGTATTATTTTATTGAGGTCCTGAAATGTGGGCTAAAGCTATACGTAAATATTGTAACTTTTTAACTCCAATATCTTTTAATGTTTTTTTTGGCCGCAACCCAAACCATCTACATCATTGCTTTCCAAGAATAGTGATACATCTGTTTTGATTTTACATTGAAATGGACGTATTCTAAATATATTACCATTGATAGGAGATTATTTTTCTCGTTTTGGTTTGTCCCTCTATAGTCTATCCCAAAGCAAACAGGGTTGTCAAATAGTAAAACCAGTCTTAGGTACATTCTATAAAATACGTGAAACACCAAAAATAATATACATAAATAACTTTTTATTTGTAAGATGTCGTTATTTTAAATATGTATTGTTATTATCGTTATTACAAGATTAGATTTTTAAAAAAATTCAGAGAAGAAGAACATTTTTTAAATTTTCTGTTGCAATTTTAGGGTTTCTCGAGATGGGAATGAAAATTATAAATTGTGTTCCTTCTTAGAAAACCTCAGTTATATATAATAACTGATATGTTAAATATTATGTATTTATACTTACAGTATGTACTAAGTAGAATAAAATAAACTTCAGTTTCGTAGGAATTTTTGTTTTTTACGCTAGGCAGTTCACAAACAGATGCACAGACATTTTGCAAAAGTAGGTTATTTGGACTAAGGGGACCTCAAAACATGTCCATCGAAAACTCGAATTTAAATTTTTCCACAATCCCAGTACTTTCCCTCATTATATATTCCATAAATATATAAGTTAAAGTAACAATAGCGCATAAGACAATTTATTTGAGTAATGACTCTCCTATTGTTGTCAAGCAGAAAATTTTCTTCAAATTCCATCATAGCGCAATGTTTCCAATCTATGGAACTGGAGTTCATGGCCTAATGTGTTTTATGAATATGTTACAAATGCTCATAAACGTATTTATGGAATCAATAGAAAATATCCCATGAAATCCCATAAATATTCCAAGGAATATCTGTAATGGAATGGAAAATAAACACTTTATCACGGCATATAACGAGTATTTTATACCAGTTTTAGTTGATAAAACTCTAATTCGCGATCCAAAGAATGACAAGAGGTTTACATCTAAATAACATATATTTTAAACCATATAGTAAAAGTAAAATTTTTTTTCTTCATGTAGAAATGATTTAGGGCTACTGTGGCTAGTAAATTATTGTCATTGACTGACAACGCATTGTTAATCTTATCAGGTACCCATAAATCGGAATGCTTGGCCAGCTTGACATGCTGACTGTTCATGACAAAGCAATAAAATTGTATCCTATGCTAGAAATAAAATCAATACCAATAAATCAAGCAGAGGTAGGAAATAAATTTGCTATCTTACAAACGATTAAAGAGTCTTGAATTTTACACATATAGTCTCAGACAATAAAGAAAAATCTAACCACGTATGATTCTTAGGTAAGTTAAATTGTTGATTTCTACTTTTTATTTTGGGTCATAATAGACAAAATTTTACAAATGAAAATTTGTTTCTAAACAACTAAAAAACCTATGCACCTTATAGGAAACCTTGTTTTACGTTAAACTATTTTATCTAGATAAAATTTGAAACCAAAATGAGTTCTTAAAAATGTTACTTGTTAAAATTAATCTCTCAAGGTTGTTTTAGAAACATTATGCACTAAAAGCATTTCTAGTAAAACAAGAACTACGTCGAAGGTTTCAAATTCATCCAAATTTATTTCAAATCTACAACTAAGATATTTATTGCTATAAACAGCAGCTGAATAATATTCAAGTCCAGGTACATTAAAAAAGCTGCACTATCAAAGACCATTAAGGTTTGAAAAATGCACATAGGTTTTTAAGACAATATCCATTTTAAGTATAACAGTTCACTAAGCTCTGTTATAGGGAAGATAAATGATTGCAACATATATAATACTTATATGCACCTCCAGAGAGATGTAAAGATTTTATCATCGTGCTTTTAAAATATTTTTACATAAGAATCCATTGACAAAAATTAATTTATAATTATTAGCAGATGCTGCAAAATTAAGCTATTTACAAGAATTTATATTCCAATACAATATAAATTATACTAAACAGTTTTATTTTATCTAATAATGAGTATGGTTTTAGCTGATTAATAGATAAGGTAATGTAATGTAATTTAATATATGATGTTATATTTAATCACAGTATTACATTATTCGAAAATATTTTATAACTATGTTGTGTGACATGTAATTGTGGGAATTAATTCTAGTTTCCATTAGTTACTAAAAGAAAAATAATCGCACTATTTCCATGATTTTTACTTTAACTCCTACATGCCTTCCTTTTTCAAAATATTAAAAACGGTCAATACAGTAAGCATTGAATTATGTAAAGATGTTCTATTATAGTTATTTATAAACCTCTAATTATATGTTTTGTATGTTCCATATTCCATATTCTCCAAATAATTCCTGCATTTATTTGTTAAATTCTAAAAATATAAATATGAACCACAGAAATTCGGCCTTTATTTTAGAACATCCATTGCTATAATAAATCAAACAGTAATAGCCATTGCGATAGGAATAACGGTTCTTACAAGGGTACCAACCGACAGCTCATTATTACCAACATTTCACAGAAGACAACCTTGGCCGCCTCACGTCCGCTTTAAATATTTATCCGCACGCAGGGAGCCTTCGACTTCCTACAGGCAGGAGCCGCGATCTAGCGGATAACCCGGACACTGCATGATCCAGCCCGAAGGACCTAATTATCCAGGAGTCAAGGCAGGGCTGGGTCACTGTGACGCAACAGTCGTGTTGAACCGGGGCACGACTTGACGAGTGTGCGAACTCGGTTCGATTGTGAGGGAGGGCGGTGGCGGTATAAGAAAACTAATGGAACCGCATTCCTCTATTGTACGCCAGACACTCGGTCGTTAATTTCTTCACTGCAGGTGGCTGGGAAGAAACTAAATGAAGGATATCACCTATATAGAACATTATCGGTGTAACTCTGAAAGAAATTTCATCCTATTTTTAAATAATGGATAAGTAACATACTTATTCTTTTTGCGACTAGTGAAGAAAAATCTTATAATTTTTCTTTTGATTTTGATTGACATAAACAGTATTGTTGTACATCCTTATTTCGATAGATTTCATAGAAAGGTTTCTCCCTACTAATTTATTATTGTAATAATTTGTTTTTATTTAATTCGACAGCACTATATGTAAGTAAAGAAATAACAAAATGTGAAGCAACATGATTAGAAAAAGCTATAAATTTGATAATGTGTTTGAATTTTGAGGGTTTTCCTTGGAACTTTATTAACATTAACTTATTATATTTATTTTCTATATTTAAACTTTGAAATATCCTCTATTAGGGGAGAGTTCAGCTATAGATAATTGTTACATACATCGCTTTTAAAAATATTTAAGATATTTGAGCATTCAGCAAACTGATGGCACCATCTATGATTCGTTGATAGTAATAGTAGTATAATCTTTTTTTGTGTTTTTTCTTACCTCCTAATTTAATTTATTAAACAGATATAACATATATAATGTATGCATACATATTTAGTGTCCTTTCTTTGCCACATGGCATTATAAGCGGTTGGGTGTACAAAGAACGGGGATAATCTTAGTTTGAGAGTGATATATATATATACATACACATTTGAGGTCTTGAGGCTCAGTCAATAATAAAAGATAAAGGCGAATTAGTGAGACAATCCAACGTAGTATATGAAATACCTCGTGAAGAGAACTGCAGGAAATCCTATTTTGGAACCTCCGAACAGTACCTAAAATGGACTCTTATGGTGTACCGACCATAAGAAGTAACTATATCAACACAAACATAGTTGTACTTCTGTAACAAACCAGACGAAATTACTCTCACCATTCATTTAAGGCAAACAGGTATTCAGGTAATCTTTTGAATAATTATTCAATCATTTTTACTGTAGGCGCTACTTTTTCAATCTTGGTATTTGAAAAAAAAAAAATCATTATTTTCAATTTTTAAAAAAAAACTCTAGAGCTAGCCAAATATTTAAACCATAAATTATTTCGGGCTCAGTCTGATTTTTAATAATACAATACAATATAATGATTTTTAATATTAAAATACATATTTAGTGAGAGTTAATTCTATGAATTATTCACGACATCAAACAAAAAAAAAAACAATTTTATCATGTTATAAAACAGCATGTTTCAAAAAGTTTTCTTTAAATCCTCCATTAGTTATTAACAAAAGATTTATCAAAAATTGTTATAGTCATTCTATTCAAAAATATATATATTGAATAGGAACAAAATCAGGCAAACTTTCAATCTAAAACTCGATCAAATTTCTTTTATATAGGGTGTTTTTTTAAGCCCGATAGAACTTGAAATTGTAAAAAATAACACAAAAAATTAAATTGTAATCAAAATTTTTTTTTTTATTCGAAAGATCAATACGTGACATTAACATTTGAAAATGATTTCGGGCATATGGGCACCGCGGCTGTTCTTGACGAAGCGCATTCTGGACGTCCAATTTTGGGCCACTTTTTCGAGCACTGCTGGCCGTATGTCACGAATAACACGAACAATGCTGGCCTCCAAGGCGTCAATTGTTGCTGGTTTATCAGCATAAACCAGTGACTTCACGTAGCCCCACAGGAAATAATCGAGAGGTGTCAAATCGCACGACCATATGCGGCAATTTTGCTTATTAACAAACCCGTTAAGCCAAAAATGCGCCTCATCGCTGAACACAATTTTACAGAATGCGCTTCGTCAAGAACAGCCGCGGTGCCCATATGCCCGAAATCATTTTCAAATGTTAATGTCACGTATTGATCTTTCGAATAAAAAAAAAATTTTGATTACAATTTAATTTTTTGTGTTATTTTTTACAATTTCAAGTTATATCGGGCTTAAAAAAACACTAAACTTCTATTAATAGAAGTTAAACATAAAAGTTCTATTAATAATTGATAGAAACCAATAACCTTTTAATTAAAAATTGATTACCGTTTAAGTTGATTTTAGAAACCTTTTAATTAAAACTATATTATAATATTAAAATTTGACTGATGTTAAGAAGTAATACGACATTTTATTTTTTTTAATTTATTGAAAAATGTATCAAAATTAATTACATCATAATAAAAGAAAACCATCTATCTTTTAAAAGATTGATAGATTTCCAACCTCTCCTCATAGTACAAAAAAAAAATCTTTTAACTTTTATCATCATGGATATAAATTGCCTATGTCCTCTGTATCTCATCATTCTTCAATGCAGGATATGTATATATTATAATTCATGTTATAGGTTACCTACATTCTCTGCAGCAAAAGCAATCGGTTTCACAACGGATATAATAAAAGATACTTAAGATAGTCTCTCCGAAGGCCGCACTGCGTACAGGCATACTTTGGGCCTGGGAAGGGAAGTTGTGAAAGAGACGGGCAGATCTTTGGCCTCGATTCTAATCTTATATCGATGTCCCTCCTGTCAGCAGTGAATCAGATAAATCTATTTTATGTATCTATCACGACAGGCATTAGATTATATAGTACAAGCTTTAGAAAATTGATCTATTTTTCAGTCTTTCTTTTTTTTTTTTTTTAAATAATTTTTTATACTTACTGATATTTGTGCTATTCAATGGTGTTCAAATAAAAAGCATAATTTTAAATAATCAGATATAATTCGTAATGCTATTAATTTTAAAACATATTACATAGATATAGAAAATAATTTAATAATTAAGTAATATTATAAATTTAATATAATTTAGTAATTATATTATTGGTTAATGTAATGAATTCAATACATAAGTTGTTGATGTAATATAGTTAAAAAAATATTGTGAATAGATTAATAATTTTTTGTGGAACAGAGATAGGAGAGATTTGACATAGCTGTAATCTATTTATTATCAATGGTAAAGATAACCTGCTTCAAGATGGTATATTAGAGTTTGGATCTCTTTATTTATAATTATGTTGGAATTTTTAATTATTAATATTCTATATAAATGACAGCAATATGTTTATTGTTAACATTCAAGACATATAAGGAGAACATAAAATGTGATGTTAAAAGATATATTTAATCAGATAATTGTTTTTGAATTTTAACAAAGAAATTATGGTATATTTATAAATTGTTGCATGCATAGGATGAATATTATGATTTTGTTTTAGATACCTGATGATGAGGTGACAGCCCCGAAACGTCATTACTAGATGACATTAAATAAAAAATTTAAAATAGTAAGAGTACTGTTGATTCACGACAACTCATTACATCAATGAAACCCATGCAGTAGAACCCATAACTTTAACTAAATAATCAGTTTACACAAACCTTTGAACTTCATTTAATACTTACTCAACCTTTTTAAATAAAAGATATTATCAATAACCAATAGGTTCAAAGGAACATTAATATCTTTCAGATTAATAATATTATTTAACAAATTCTTGAATAGTAGTTCACTGACTAACTAGAAGAGTATTTTGAAATTCTGAAAAGCACAAACTGCTTTTTATGTGTTGTATGCTAACCAATATGGTAATTAATATATTTCTCTCGATTGTATAAACAAGCCCTGTAATATTTTATTTTAGTCTCTCAGCGAATTGAAAACTTTTATCTTAAACAGTAGTTTATCTTAAATCTACCTGCAAGATGAGAAGCTGAAGCCAGAACAGTTAGAAAAAAAGGAAGAGCATTATAAAGTACAGTGAAAATACTAGAACTAAAAGGCTAAAACTATTTTGGGCTTATATGAAGCTGATCAATAAGTTGAATATTTGGCAACGTCGATTTAAAAAAGAAAGATTCTTTAATGTTTAAAAGAGAAATGTCTAAGACTAAAAATGACTGCTGCTATCAAGGTAAAATCAGATTACCATCTCTAGATGATCTCAATTATAACAATTTTTTTTTGGTACACTTCATCAATATAAATTAGTACATCATAGATGAAATGTATTACATATCCATATTGATTTTTCTCCCTTTGATTGCATGTGGCATTATAAAGTGTTGATATTAGTCCAGTTAAGGTGGTATAGTCAAGGCTATAGCCAAAGGCTCCACCATGGAATTAATGAAACGTGAAAAGACCGTTCTGCTGGTAATTGTAACATAAAGAAATACAGAATACATATAAATTACAGTTTTACAATTAGAGCAACTAGTAGTAAAATTATATGAACAGTTGTGTAATTTGTAAAATGGAGGTCGGTTCGCCGTTAGTCATTGAAATTGTAAGGTGTGCAGTTATTTCAAGGGGATTCATAAAAAAATTGAAAACATAACTCACTTTTTTCTGGTGGCTCCGAAAACGTAGAAATTAATGAATTGCTGCCTCACGTCGTCCAAGGGTATATATTTATTTTTATGATTTAATAATTAATTATTTTATTTCATTTTAACTTTCAACATTAATTTTTAAACTCGTTATTTTAGATTAACTTAGTACTATCAACTATCATAAAGAAACGATTTTTAACATCCCATACACTTACGTCAGGTTTATAATTAATTTATTTCAAATTGTATTTATAGTTATTATTTATATGTTTATAGTGTGTTATAGTTATTATTTATTTTATTATTAAAATTCATATTGAAATTAATTGCAAATATTAAAAAAAATGTTACACATATTTTTCATAAATTTATTTTGCTTGATAAAATCTATCCAAATTCTTGGTTCAAATTTCTTGTATCTGATTTAAAATTTACTGTATAATTGATATTCTCTGATATATAAATTGACTCAAGTATTTATCTTTAATATTGAAAAGATTATAATTACAATTTTATTTCTTTTCTCTTTTTATGATTTCGAACTATTTATTTATAGTTTCCATTATATGATACAGTGGAATTCTTTTATTACTATTATTTATTTTCTATAATTGAGACAAAAAACAATGTTTGATAATAACAGTATGCTATCAATATTTGATTAACGTTCAGAATCAGAACCTAATATCTTTAAAACATTTGTAAAATTTCCTTTAATTTAATGTCTATTTTCTATTTACCGAAATTTTCTATCCTAGGGATGATCCTGAACTTTGATCTTTAATATTGTAATACTAAAATCACACAATTGTATTTTGGTGATTTGAAGAATTTTATTATTGTCCTTCATATCCACATCTATAATATGCATATGCATACACTGCAATATATTTCAGGAAAATTAAAAAAACGTGCTATCCAATGTTTCTGTTTCGAGGTATTTAAAAATTATATCCTATATTCATGATACAACGGCATTAACCATATTTATCTTCAGAATATTCGGATAGTATTTATGAAAAAAAAATAAATAAATTTAAATACAAAATAAAAATGTTTATGGAAATCGACGAAAAAAAAAATTATCAATTTATTTAGTTGAATAAACCGGAAAGACATAGGTTTATGCCGAACGAATGAATCTCTGATCAAGGATAAACCTCACCAATACAAAACAAAGACTAGAGATCCCTTAATCGAATAACCATGTCGGTCTTGTAGGACATATCTGTTCCACCTCGAAGGAACTTCTAAATAGAGGCTTGATGCATCTCAGGCGTTAGATCCTAATATAAATCTTTTCCGGTCTGCGTTCTTTCCATACTCTCCTGGAAAGGTCTGATATGACTGGAACAAAGAAATAAACATACAGCACTCTTGGATGAACGGCATGTAATCAGTTTCCCAAATGACTTGCAGCAACTTAAAAACGAGCATTAAAGGTCTACAATGCAAGCGAAAGGATTCTAGTATCATCAGCATTAAGGATAATTTTCGAGTATGGTTTCACCATAAAGGAGAGTGGAAGTTGTGCAGTCTTAGTGAGTGGAAACATTGCAGAATATAACTATTCAACTCATTCATTACAAATGCATGAATGGTTTAAAAAATAGATGAATAATAAATTATAAACCACAAACAATAGGAGGGAGAAATATTTGATTCTAATATTTGTAATTTCTTTTTCTTACTAAACTGAACTACATAAATAAACATAAAAATTATATCCAACATTCCAAACCCATTATTATAATTTTTTTTAAATATTTTCTGTGTTTTATCGTCATTAAAAAATATATGACTTGCCTAGAGAAAAAGTAACCACACACAGTACTGTATATTATTAGTAAAAATTGACGACGCAAATACAGAATAGGCCAATTAAGGTTTATAGATTACATTGGACACAAATTAATTTTAATCATTTCATTTATTCATTTTATTTGAAAAACAGTAAAAATGAATATTTTTTTTGTAACTTAATTAAAATGACAGCATGTAACGTGGGTTAAATTCGCCATAAAGCATTTATAATTATTTTTCTAATAATAGTAGTTTTTTAGGATGAATTCACAAAATGACGATTAATCGTATTTATGGGAAAAAATGTATCTCCCTTATAAAAAAAAATTTATATACATTTTTCTTTTAATTTTGATTGAAATAAACAGTACATCTTCATTTCTCTAAATTTCGTAGTAAGGTTTACTACGGTTTAGAATTTATTATTTCAATTATTTAAAAAAAAAAATTAATTCGACAGCACTACATGTAAAGAAAAGAAATAAAAATTAAACTATAATAATGCTCATGAAATTTGGTTTTAATGATATTTAAGCTACATATAATACTTTACGAGTTACTACCAATAAACCTAAAAAATGCTGCTATCAATAAATCAGCCAGCGCCTCTAAACTGACCTCTAAAATCTTTATATTGTTTTGAAATATAATTACTTAAGAATCCATCGACAGAAATTAGTTTACGCTAAATTCTAGGTACAGTTAAATTTTAAGATATTTTCAAAGGATTAATGCAATATATAAGATGAGAAAAATATTTTTTCAACTACTGCATGATACTTCAGGAAATTCAATATAAAAGGATGTCAAGGACAATAAAAACATATAGAGTTAATTTTTATATCAAATAAAGCAAGACGAAAAAGGAAAAAATAAACTAAGCACACTAAGAAATGTAAATTTTTTCTTCAAATGAATACTAAAAAAGTAAGAAAATATTGAACCGAACGCAAGGTCATTAGCGAAACCATGTAAAGACCTAATATTTACCAGTACAATTCACGAACCCTAAGGTTTAGAATAAACTGCGGCTTTTTCTCTTTTTTAAACAGCTACTAAAATCATAAGACGAAAATTTCACAATATTTATCAATAAGGTATTTTACAACATAGAAAAACCTTTGAAATAATGTTAACATTAATATGAGTCAATTCACAAACCCAATCTTATATGATTTAATTAATATAGATAGATGATTGATTTTTAATTATAGTTTCAAAAAACTAAACAACAGAAGGAAACGCTAGCCGTCATGATGGTGTCATGAGAGACGTCATTTAGACATAAAAAACAACACTGATTTAGTGATTCATACTTTTCAGCTGCTTTAGTTATTTTAAGTAGCCTTTGGGAATAAATATAACCTCTAATGATCTAATGATTTGTATCCTGCATTACTTACTTGGAAATGATGTTCATAAAAATATAATATACTATTAAAATTCGATAATAATTGTGGATCCTTTCAAGCCAGCTTTATGCAAATGTTTCTAATTTTGACATATTTTAGCACTGGATAAACAGCTTTTGTGAGTCTTCTTGTAATTAGGTACTGCAAAAGGATGATAGTAAATACCTATAACTCATAACAGTTAGTTGCTTAAATAACAAAGAAAACTAAAAAAGAACGAAATAAATTAAAGTAACACTCGCACTGGGTGGATAAACTTAGCGTATGTATAAGTCGAAAGGACGTCATGGCAAAAAAAACAAAAATAATAATGCGCAGTATGAGACTAAATAGAGATATTAAAAAAATAAAGTAAATAAAAACCAAGATGATTATCATTATCAATTAGCGATATAAGACATTTTCCAAAAAAATAAATACTGTATTCTCACATAGTATTAATTAAGTAAATTATGAAAGTTAATAACATTAACTCGATTTAACTATCGATAGTCTTCAACTAGAGAAGTAAAGGAAACGACGAAAGAAGTAGAAGTGTGGAACGAAACAAGAGGCCGGAAAATTGGTCAGAGCAGCGGTTCTTTAGCTCAGTTCCTCTTTTTTTAAATTAAAGTTAACTAACTCGCATTCCGTCACGTTTTTTAATTTACTGTATTTTAATTGGACTTTGTAGTAGGGAGCTGAAAATTGACAAAGCAGCAATCAATTAGAAGCCACCCATTCGCCAGCTGTAGGATATTGATACGATTCTTGTAAAGTTAAGTCAAATATTTAATTATACTAAGTCATGACTCATAATCATTTAAGATCATAAGTCAGGGACATAAAAGGCAATATAATGCATTGCCACTGCTCGCTCAATATTTTATGTGTTTAATTTTTGTCAATAAAAATAATCATATGGACTAATATTTATTATGGAAACATTAAACTACTACTTATAAAAAACAGTTGATAGTCCTCAGAT
>NW_027114044.1:267191-275973 GCF_000696795.3 Halyomorpha halys
GAATAATAGATTCGATTGTCTTATCATATACTCCTGTACAAAATAATTTATAAAAATACATAAACAATGGAGATAAGTGTTAATAGTTATATTAAATAAAATATATATCTGTTAAAGTTATATCAGACACATTTGGTAAATTTCATGCAAATATTTGTTAGTTTTATTAAATTTAACTCATTTCTTCAATTGTATTCCGCTTCTGATTGTTATTATTCCATTTAATTCATTTTTTTGTTTTATTTTATCTTTTTTTATTTTACTTTGACTTGCCTATATGAAAGACATATAGGGACAGGGATCATGAAAAATGTTTAACTACAGTTTTCGACGGAAATAAAAATTCTTAGATAACTTAACTCCATATAGCCAAGTTCCGCAAAATAGTATGTGTGTGGTAGGCCTATTTCAGAAACGAAAAGTATTACAAAACTGAAATTAAAAATTTTAGTCGGTTACACGCCTTAAGTATGACAACGAAAGTTTTGATAGATGAGATTGGCCAAATATGCCATTTCATAGAATCAATTTTTAAATTTTTCCGATTTTTCCGAAAAGCGCAAGATTGATTTTGATTAATAAATAATACTTGTTTTTGATATAATAATTACAAAAAAATTATCGAAGGATTCGACACAATTCAGTATTTTAATATAAAATTGAATGTTCATTAATATCAGGTATTTATTGAATTACTTCGACAGCGCTTAAATGCGAATTTTTCAAAAATTCTACCTGTACAGTACATTTGATTTTGTTTATTTAAAAAAATAAAATAAACAGTGGAAAAATACAACATAGAACCTATAAAGACCTTATAGTACAAGAGCCGGGAAGAAAAAAAGGTAGTTATCTCACCCCAATTTTTGATTACTTTAATGAAAACTATTTATAATTACTAGTCAAAATTAATGAGTTTGCCAAGTATAGGTAGGGGAATAAAAAGTGGCGGCTGTTTCAAAACCTTAAAAAAACATTAATTTTTCATTCGGAGCTCTATAAGTTAAAAATTACTAACAACATTAGAAAATCTTAGAGATCATTATTTAAAGAAGAGTAAATTTGCTGAAATATTAGCCCTAAAACAGCTATTTACGTCCAATAGTTCTCGAGATATAGGTTCAAAATTTCTTAAAAGTCTACTGAAAGATTAGTAGTTAGTCAATTAATTTTGAGAAATCTATATCTCAGGAACTTTGTGACGTAGAGACGTCTATTAGCACTCAAATTAAAGCTAATTTAATGTACTATAAAGAAGTTTATGACCTTTACCTTCGTAGGAAAAGTATTTTTCATGATATTTGCTAAAATAAATTGATTTTTAGTTGATCGACAATAAGTTTTATTTATGAAAAACATTGGACGTACAAATGTATGCCAGTGTTAAAATTAAACCTAGTTAAATTTACCACAAAATAGTCAATTATGTTTATCTTTGTAGGAGTAATAGTTTTTATGATATTTGACAAAATAAACTCACAAAATGTTAATTTCTAGTTGTTCATATAAAATGTGTGATTTTTGAAAAAATATATCTCTAGATCCATAAGACGCACATATGTCTGCCAACACTCAAAATAAAGGAAATTTAACTTACAATAAAGTAGTTTATTACACTTATGGGTACGTTACACACGTAGGGGTAGTAGTTTTTATGATATTCACATATGAATATAAATTTGGCAAATGAAAAATTGTCCGTTCAACTATAAATCAATTTATTTTAGCAAATTTCATGTAAACTAATGCTTCTACAAAGATAAACATTATAAACTACTTTAAAGCTCATTAAACTAGCTTTAATTTTAGTGCTAATAGACATCTGTACGTCAAATGGTTTTTGAGATATAAATTTTTCAAAAGAAATTCACTAACAACTGAGCGTCCCATACAACATTTTTATGAATTGTAGCTTTTTAAAAAGCTGTATCTCAGAACTATTTAACGTAAATAACTCTATTAGGGCTCATATTTTAGCAAATTTACTCTTCTTTAAAAGACGTTCTCTTAGGTTTTCTTGTGCTGTTCCTAATTTTCAAGATATAGAGCTCCGAATGAAAATTATTTTTTTTTTTCAAGGTTTTGAAACAGCCGCCATTTTATTCCACCAACCTATACTTGGCAGATTCATCAATTTTGACTATTAATTATACACAGTTTTCATTAAAGTAATAAAAAAATAGAGGTGAGATAACTGACTTTTTTCTCCTCATGGGCTCTTGTACTATTAATGTTCCCTATATTTAACTGATCTAGGCCGAACTAGATATCATTCCTTCCATTATAAACTCCCTAACCACCCAAACCCACTAGTTTTTAACCTTGCTTCCTCTTCTATTCCTAACGATCCTTCGAAGCCCCTCAAAAGAAGACGGCCACGGAACCTGCCAATGTAAAAACGTCATTTGAGTACTACCATTCGGTAGTTTCTCTACACGCCTGTATCACTCCATTATAAACTTACTTCAAATAAACTGAGTACATTATTATGTATAGTTGTAAATTTAAATAAAGGCATTTGAAAAAAAACAAACTATTTTTTTCTCTCAGAAATAATAATAATATTTATATAAAATTATTCCAGCTACTGATGACAACAATGTTTTGTGCTATTAATAAAACAACCAATCAACACTTATGGCTTTATCTTCCAATAACAGCTCTTCTCACAGTCTCTGAATGATAGCCCTAATAAAGTAATAACTGATTATAGCGGAGAATGACTAAAAATAGATGATAAAAAAGAGACGAATTTTCCAGAAGGTTGAACATGAGTAGAAAAAAAGAAGATTGGCCTGCGGCTTTGGATTTTCCGCTACATCAAACCGCGCACTAAACGGATCCCACACCGCAGGCCATAAGGTTCGCCTGGCCGGAGTCTTCTCCACGCTATGCTACCTTGGGGAGTCAATGGAGAAGAAAATAAAGCAGAATATTATTTTAATTAATGTTTTGTATTAATTACTAATATTCTAGCAATAAATGTTAAACAACATTTTTAGAAATATGTTTTAGGAGATGGAGAAAATAGCACCGAAATATCAACCATGTAAGTAAATAAAATAATAAATATTCTTTAATTGATAAATATTCTAATTTCAATACAACATTAATGGGATTTATCTGGTTAGAAAGCATGGTTTGACAGGTGCTTTCTAGATTTTTTATACCCTAAAATCATTACTTGCATTACCAATAACAATAATTTCAACAGAAATGAACATCTGTGTACAACGTTAGTATCGGTGAAAGCAAAATGTAAAATGTGAAAGCAAAATCTACTCGATCATCTAACATCAAAATAATAGCTGACTAAGGCTGAAACGCCCCCCAACCAATTTACGAACAATCCTCGTATACTATACAATATAATTATATAAAAAACAAAAACAACAAAGAAATATATTCAATAAATTATATACAATAAACAAAACAAAGGAATGACAGTCCTCATAAACTCTATTACAAACTAAAAGTAAAGCAAAACAAAAATAAAATCATGAAATAAGTAATTAACAAATGTTATAATAAACTATTTCCTACGATTAAAATATTTACTTTGAATGCTCCTCGACTTTTTATGAATAGTTCAAGTGCACTCTAAAAACTAATTTTAAGTTAGTATGTCATTTGGTGTTGACCCATGAATTTCAACTTAAATAATTCATCATAGCATAAAAGCCATGTATTTTAATTTGCTTTTTACAACCCTGTTACTGCTCCACCTCAGCAATGTCAGGCTTTATTGCTTAACTTATGGAATTCCTCTGTCCATTCTTTACCACTTCCCATTTCTAGTCCACTCTTGGATACCTTTTGCTCAACAGGTGTGTTACCTGCGGTTTTGTGATCACTGGTTTGTAGAACGGAAAAACTATTTAGATCTTGTCCATTCAGTAACAAACTATGTACATAATTGAGTTAATTAATTCATGATTGAAATTAGGTAATTGACTAATTTTAATTATAAACAGTAATATTAATAATCCTCGATTAGTTTGTAAGAAACTATTTTAACATTTACAAACCTGTCTATGGTTTATAAAATATTTTTAATTATAAAAATAGTACCTAAATGTATGATAGGTAAAATCAGAATAAGTACTTCGAATCTTTATTATAGTTAACGTTTCTATAAAATTTGTTCTCAAAATATAATTTGAGTAAAAATAAATATGAAGCATTAGATGTTCGGTGTAGCTGTCGTAAAGGTTATAAAAAAAAGGAAAACAAATTTTTTTAAACCCCAATGTTTCAATATATGTTAAGTCTTTATCAGTGCTTAATAAATGGGACACTAGACGTTGTGAAGTATTATGAGACTATATGACTATATGACCTGCAGACAATTATATAAAAATCAGCTAACAAAATGAAAAGCTAAGTATACATAATTTTAAATAAAAACTAATGTACTCGTATATTTTGCTCCATTCTTGATAAAATGATATACACAGATAATAGAACAGTGTATACTAACGCCTTTTTTAAATATTTTTTTTTAAATCTTACTTTAAGGAAACTCATGTGTAAATATCAGACTTTCCGGATTTCTCTAATAAGGTTAAAAATCATAAAAAGAAAGTTCAAAATCTGGTGGAAAGCAATCCACTTTGACATTATTGTATTGTACTATTATTATTCTATTCAATAAATTTCAAGTCCTACATTCTTTTCATTTATTCTGTACTTTTTTATACAACATTCTAATTTTATCTAAAACTCTTGGCATCCTTTAGGATTTCGTTTCTTCTTTGTTTAGCTCTAATAAAAAACGCTGGTTTTTAATTTATATTTTTTAAATGTTTGTACTTTCATGGCAGTAACCTCATCCTCAGTAATCTCATCTTTTTTGTGAGGTCAACTGTTAACTGTCAACTTACAGTAAAAAAATATAAATTTGTTATACATCTTAGAATCAGTGCAACAGCCTGGTAAAGGTTTTAGATTCCGCTATGGAAGAAGAGCACTATACCCCTAAACATTACCTTATTCTTTGAAAAGATATAAGATTCTCGTTTTTAAGTGTTTAAAGAACCAACAAAGCTTCTGCCAAACCACACTTCTTAACTTGACAAATCCCACCGACTTTGTGTCGAAATAATAATATTAATTTAAAATTTTATTAATTAAAGATTAATAAATTTTACCTCCAATATTTGGTTTATTTTATTAAATATTGGATGTTTCGTGTCTATTTTTCTCCATCTACATAAGGGCATCTATTGAAATCATTATCAGTCCATTTCGGCAATAAGGAATGAATGTCTGCCAAATATTTAGCTTAGGTCATAAAACCAAAAATAATAGAAGGTATATTTCAGACCAACAGCACTCAAAACCCCGAATTAGAAACGGTCCTATCTTACCTTTAAAAAAATTGTTAAAGACGGGAAGAGAAGTCCTTGATACAAAAAATGGTTAAATCGAGCACCATTGAAAGAAAAATTGGCTATAATTGGAAAATGGCATAAATTATTTTTGTACTTCACCCTTGCATTTACGCTATACGGGGTTCGCCAGCAGTGGGCTAGTGCGCTAGGGTTACGCATGCCACTGTTGCTATTAACCCTTAATATTCTTCTTTCTTTTTTTTACTATCTGAACATACGGAGTTGAGTTTTTGAGCTCAACTAAACCATCGGATCCCTCCCCTCCCGTATCCAATCCTTACAGTCCAAAATCCTCCATGCTCTTTACTTTGTCTCAAATAAAGTCATCCATTAGGATCTCAATGTTCCATATGTTGCCGATTTGGCCAGAAACAGATACCAATCCTTCCATGATAAACTCCCGAACCACCCAAACCCATTTGTTTCTAGTCTGGCTTCTCCTTGATTACCCGATAATCCCCCAAGGCGTCTGAAAAAAAGATGGCCCCGAGATCTCTTTCTCAAGTTATGTTATTGGAGTTCTATCAATGGGTGGATTCTCCACATGTTTTGTATCATGTCATTTCATATCTAATAGCAAATTTACTAGTTGTATATAATTTTATAAAGTTGTAAATAACAACAAATAAATTATTTAAAAAAAATATTTTTAGACATTATTTACAAACTTTATTTATAATTAATTTAATTTAGTCCACATTATACGGCGTAACTATAAAAAGTTGAATATACAGCGTATTTTTTCGATAAACGTATATCTAATTCATTATTTACATTTACTATGAAGAGTACCCCTTCCCCCTATCCAACAACCCTTTCAATTTACAACGTTAAAAAAACAAGCTGGTAAACTCTAAAAAGCGACACATCATCTCCACTTCTGTATTATCTTTACATCACTCTTACACCTGTGGTTCATAAATTAAAATAACTCTAGAATGAACTGAGAAATACGATTGCTTCAGTAAATATTAATCACTTTATTTTATATGATTTATTTATATAACTCATCTTAATGGAAACTGATGTACTTAAATAAATAAACTTTAGAGAAGCAATTCTTAGTTTGAATCACCATATCAAGAAATGTCCCTCTTGAAATTGTTTAATTTTTCTTTTTAATATTAGTTACTTTTCAAATATTAAATAAATTAATGATTTTAACCAATATACTTTTCATAACCGAAAGTTGTACAGGAAATAATTTGAATGGTTTCATCTTTAATCTGGAGGTCCCAACTTTTGTGAAAGGGATTAAATACGAACATGCCCCACTTAAACAATAAAGAAATAAATTAAGTTGTAGTTAAATAATTCACGTGTTATTTAACTACAACTTAATTTTACCATGTAAATCATAATAAGAAATGTCCATAAAATATTGCAATATGCATATCAATACTAATAGACGATTAAAAAGGAGCTGAATGAGCGATATTTTTCCTTATAATAATAACTTAATCAAGACCAGGAAGACCTCCTGGATACTATCGATCCTTATGCTTAATATTATTGTCATATAACATCTGATTCCCTGATTTTCATTATTATTTTATGACAGCTCTCAATCATGATTCAATCGAGAGAAATTAAAAAAAATGATTTTCATAGTACGAAAATATACGAATACGTGCCATTGCAAATTAAGGAACAAAAAGAAAATTATAGAAATAATGCTTAGCGGTAGTACTCCTTTCGGCTAAGGCTGTTGCTGACCTCCGCAAGACATGCCATCAGGTCAACGACAGCCATCAGGGGTCAGCAACTGGCTAATGCTGCTAGTTGTGGCATAGATTACAGCTCTGTCCAAGTTATGACAGTACCGCTTACCGCCCATCGCCTTCGTCCTGTCTAGATTATAACTTGTTTTCAAATTTAAAGGTCCTATAGTGACGAGTATAATAGGTGAATAGCCGCTAATCTTAAACAGCAGCCTAAGGCCCGTGCTCCATAAACCGGTTCCCTTTTCATCACGCCAACCGACAGGAAGTCTGATGTTTAAATCTTAAAATGTTTTAGTTAACTTTAGCGAAACGTTACACAATTCCTACGCATATAATCTTTTTTTTTTACGAAAATATTTCTAAAAGATTGCAACCATATTTTATTAAGATAGTAATCCAAAACAGGCCAGTCAATAGATTGGTTGGCTGGTAACATCTATTTCGCACTCATAAATGCACCACGACTCATTTGAATTTTCTCTTAGTGAGCTCATTTACAAGCTGAAGACTTTGTTTTATGACTGTACTTTACGAATATACCGTTCGATAGAATGAATCTGCTGAACATATTCAATGCCGAATTGAATACAGTTTTAATGATTGGAGAAGATGGTCGGGGAGCTCGATCAGCAAAGAAACAACATAAATAAACAAAAAATATTTATGTATGCTGACGTTTCGACCTTATTTTCAGATTTTCAGGGCTATAAAAACAAAAAGACAACAACCATCATTTAGAGAGAAAAAAATTATATAAATAAAAATAAAATAGATAAAACTATATATATAAATAAAATAATAATAATAAAAATAAATAAATACAAAAATATAAAATAAAATAAATAATAGACTAAAAATTTGGAAATATACACAATAATGGAATGAAAATATAAATTAGTTGATTACTAACTGTGGACAAGACAGTAGTAGATTGATTACATTATTATTTATATACATATAAATGTGAGCAACAAATAAATGATACAGTGGAAAGAATCTATAAAGAATTAGTTTTTATTTGTTAAGTTTTTTTTTTAGTTTTTTTTTTTATTATTATTAAATTATCCGTTTTTACCTACCCACTACATATTTATACATTTCAATATCTTTTGGCTCTCATAATTTTACATTTAAATTTTATTTTATCTCAACGTTCGTTTTTTGACCAGATGGATTTCCGTTTGTCTAACGTCTTTGTCGACTTGCACTCTTACGACTATTCCTGCAATTTCAAATAGTTTAGTAGAAATCTCTGCCAACAACTGTAAGTTATTTTTTTCTCTCTTATCTTATCTCTTATTTCTTCATTTCTTATTCTCCATATTTCTTCTTATTTTTTATAACATTGTTTTTTACATACTACCCGTTAATATATCCGTTTTTTACACGCCCTTATATATAGATACATTTTATTTTTTGGGCTCTCATTATTTTACACCTTTTTATATTGGTCTTTCTCTTCCTTTTCTATATTTACTCTCATTAACTATTTTATCTCTACGATCTTTTGACCTTTAGATTTCTGTTTATATAACGTATTTTGCCTACCTGCACTCTAGCGGCTTTTCCTGAAATTTATAACAATGTTCTTCCCTAATTTCTTTAACTAATTCTTTATAAATTCTTTCCACTGTATCATTTATTTGTTGCTCACATTTATATGTA
>NW_027114044.1:276099-291036 GCF_000696795.3 Halyomorpha halys
TTTTTTCTCTCTAAATGATGGTTGTTGTCTTTTTGTTTTTATAGCCCTGATGAAGACCTGAAAATCAGGTCGAAACGTCGGCATAAATAAATATTTTTTGTTTATTTTTGTTGTTTCTTTGCTGACCGCACCCCCCGACCATCTTCTCCATTCAGTAATCTACGGTCAACTATATACACCTCATTATGAATACAGTTTTAATTTGTTTGATATGTCTGTGAAGACCAGAGGCACCGTATAGAAATTATAGGTGAAAAAATGGTACTAAAATTTTGAGAAATTTGGTCAACCTTGTAATAGACAAAGTAGATTTTTTTTTCCTGTTTACGACTGGGTATGAACATGTAAGTTTCAATTATATCAAATTGCTAATATTTCAACCCAAACTGCAGGTCCTTTATTAGTACTAAAATATAAATATACAATATAAGTAATGCTAATGTATAGAACTTATATTTGAATAAAACAGATATAAAAATACATTTATATAAATAAACAAACATAGAAAATATAAAAGAAGTTAAGGAAGGATACGAAAAAGGTATATTAATACTAAGTCAGTTAACATATCTTTTTCGTTTTTCTTATATCGTAATATAATATATATATATATATATAGTCAAAACTATTTTTTATTCGTTTTTCTCGATTGCGAACTGCGCCATCTCATTCTATTATAATTCAATATAATGGCATTTGTCACATTTCGATTATCTATCTTTTGTACATATGTTTTGGTACTTTATATCTTATTTATTTTCTAAAATTGAATGATCTGAGAAACCCCTTTTATCAAGCAAATTTTAATTTAAAACATAATGACTAGTTTTCTTGACTTTATACGTTATAAATTCAATCACATTTTAATTAAGTCATTTTGAGCCTGGACTGTTCTCCGAAAATTTAGTTTTTATGACTGAAATTCTTAAAACATATAATGTTTTTGTTTACAAAACTTTAAATACACATAAGGATGGTTATACCCTGGTCACACCCTCATTGTTTATTTGCAAAGATCTGATCTGAAAACTAAAACTTCCAGACAATAAAAAAAGTAAATTTATGACAGATATGTAAACAAAGGGTTTTTGTTGTTCAAATAAAATAGATTTTATCCTAAAAGGAATGGTATAGACAATAATTTTATGGAAGTATTCAACAGTAGACCGTTGTTTCAGATCAATCTGATTGAAACGTTATACTGATGTCAAAGACCACAACCATACATTTCGAAATATTAAGATTATTATCACTTGATCAAAGAAGGTCATGGATGTTTAGTTTCTTCAACTGAACACAGCCATCTAGATTCAGCCAATTTCGCTGACAGCTAATTGCACGTTGCAGCTCCACTCATTATAACAACATACAATTATAAGCAAACCTTGGCTTTCTGCGATAAGGACTGCGAGACACCTCCGAGATTTAAGACCAATTACCTCAATCCCTAAGGAATTCTCATCTTCATTGAAACTTACAGTAAAAAGAACATTTTCGCCCCTCATTAAAGAGATTTCGGAATGCGATCAATGTGATTTATGTCACTGGGTGTTACATATCGGCCAACTTTGTTAAGGATTTGGGTCGAATTAGGAACATCATTTTCGGACGAATGAGGAAGCAGATATTCGCCTGATTGAATACTAGTTATAGAACCCGTAGTCCCAGCACCTGATTCCCGTTATTCAGTCCATGAATACAGATCACATCCAACAAGTATGGTCTCATTGCAGGACTCGATACTTAATTAGAGAGCTTATACGGCAACACCAAAACTTTATATGGTCGAAAAATAACGATATGGTCAAAAATATACTCAATTTGGAGTAAATACAGACTGATTTTGAAACATGTTTATATGTATTTCATTTACATATAGATAAAATAAACATACCTGAGAATATAGCATCGAACATCCAGATAAATGATGGTATTCTTTGAATTTCTAACTTACCTGAAAAAATAAATATATAATTCTATTAGGAAATAAAAATGATTTTAAAAAAACTAAATTTTACTAACAAAAAAAAATTGACTAGGAACTGATCTATAAAGAACAAAAACCCCTGTAAATTATGTTATTCCCATAGTATAAGTGTATATAAATTATTTTGGTATTATTTAATCAGTTTTTATATTATGGATTATATTTTTATTTATACATACCGTATTAATATTTCCTTTTATTTATTTTAGTTTTTTAATTTATCATATACATTTATTTTAGTTTTACCTTTTTCAGTATATTTAATATTAATGCTTTGAACGCTAATCTTAATCGTGGCGGGTCGTATTCTTCTTCTTCAATAATACAGTATTTAAACAAAAAGTTATAAGTACCAGCAGAAAAAAACAAATAAAATGAAAAAATGAAGTAAAATTATTTATAAGAGTTATTAACAATTAAATGAAAGTCTTCGACATGTTAATGTTCGACCATCGACACGACAACAGTTTTAAGGAGTTCAAAGCTAATAAGTGGCTATTACACAAGAAAACTGGTAATGATTTGAAAAAATATATTTAAGAAAAACAAATTTTAGTATAAACATGTCATAGAAATTAAGAAATCAGGCACTCAAAAGAATTTATTTAGTCTGCATTACTCTAAGTATTTTAAAACAACTTTTTAAAAAAGTTATTGTTTTGAAGGATTCACAGAAAGAATATTTTTAATTTAAAGAAAATTTACACTTGAAAATTTTTTCCAAAAGTTTTAAATAAACTAAACAATAAAATAAGTGATTATCGACTATAGTTTCAAAATCAGGATGCAATATTTCTATTTTAAATTGTTTCAATCTATAACCCATTAAACAGTCTAATTATAAACCAAACCTTTTAATTAAGCTTTATACTTTTATTGGAAGACTATTAGTTGGCCATTAGATATCATTATCATAACACGAAATATAAGAAAACTATAAGCTAAATGAGAACAAGAAACAAACACTGTAAAGAATGTCCTCACTAATCTCTTCTTCTTATAATTTAGCATAGTTGCTTTTATTTTTATCAATTTTTTCTTTAATTATTACTCTAATTGTACATTTTCAATTATATTATTCATTATTACTGTACTTGTTATTAAAATTATTATGTTTATTAATTTTCTTCATCTGCTATCCTTCATATCTTTTATTATAATACACTATATCCTATGCCCTGATAGGCTTCACTAATTCACGATGTTTGTATGTTGTTTTCATTTAACCCAGATGAAGTCTTGCATAGTTGGACAAAACTTTGGTGACTAATAAATAGTTTTGACTACTACTTCCGACAATTTTAACTTTTTTTTTGTAACTATTATTAATATATATCAAGTACATTTATTGAAGCAATATTTTTTTTTTCAATCAGAGTCCATAATCAATCACTTATGTTTTGATGGTTTCAGTTATTCCAGAACACTCCGGGGGGGGGGGGACAAAGGCATTCTCGAAGACTAAAAAAAGACAGCTTTTACAACTCCTGAGGACTTCTGCGAAGCGTATCCCTGGATTCCGATTCCAGACAACTTCGGTTCCTTTCTTTATGGCATCTTTGTTTCTTCAGGAGAGGTTAGACCTGCAGAATAGCAATGCGGTTCTGTATTTCTTATAGTGGGCATTATATTTTAATTCCCTAATTTCATGGGCATATAATATGTGTAATGAATACAAAGGCATCCTACAATTAATTTAAGAAATGGAGACTATATCGTCATTTAGTCATGGGATTGTGAACTTCGAATTCATGTAACAGTAACTAAGAGAAATAAATAAACAGCTAGTATAACACTGAAAGAACTCTCGCATTCTTTTCTTTAATTCATTTAAAATATAAGCTATGTTACGCTCATTCTTATGAACAATATAATTTTACCAAGAAGATCTATTCAACAAACACAATTGGTGAAGCTGCTTTCTTTATAATGATTATCTTCAAGTAACAGTTATTATAAATTAGTAATAAATAAAGTTATTAATAAAATATATATAATAAAGTTATTATAAATAAGTAATTAGTAATTACGTTGCTAAACTGGCAAATATCAATATCAAATATCTGGAAACTCAGCTATTTGTAAAGTAATATTAACCCTGAATTTCTCTCGCTGAAACCACGCTCATAACTTGGCCAGATCCCTTGGCAGGCTATGAATTTATGGCGGGAGTTCTTGATATTTTGAGTTATATTGTTCTAAACATTCTTAGTATATTATTGTATAACCTATTTAATTGGATGTCTTTTACCCTGAACGGTCAGGAGTCCGGCTGCAATAACAGAATAAATAATTATCTAGCACAGCCAGATTCGAACCAGTGCCCTTGGAGTTAGCAGCCTTACTTATCTGAGTTTTTTTTTTTATTTAAAATACTTTTTATTTATTGATAGATATTACAATCTGCCACACAGTTGTGGGCAATGATCTCATACATACTAAAATAAAATAAAATAAATAAATTAAAAAAAAATCTTAAAATATACACAAACAGAAGAATAAACAAAATGAACATAATCAAACTATGTGTATGAAAGAAAAAAACAAATTTATAGTCACATTTACACTCTAATATATAACAGTTGCACAATCGACCTGAGGATCCTTGGGCCCACTCTACCCCCACGTGAGAGGGATAGAGCAGAGCTCAAAAGATCCCAGCGCATCCCTCTCGCCGCATCACTGGTAGTGAGCCAATGGAGGCTGAGCAAGTGCGCTAAAGCCCCAAACACTCAACTTGAGTGGAGAATCTGACCATTGTCAGAGCTCCAATTGTCCATTTTTAATTTAATAAGTCTCTTGGCCACGGCCGTTTCAACCTTCTTGGTGGGCTGTAGGGATGTATGGAACTATATAAGGTTTGAACCAAAAGATTAGGATGGTTGGAAAGGTTTATGTAGAATTTTTCCATATCTGAGTTTTTAAACAGACAATTATAGCGAGTAGATTGGTCGATGTGCGACATGTCGCAATCTCACAAGAGGAGATCATAACAAAAAAAAAGACAATCCTTCCCGGTCGGACCCGTCCTACTATGTCCCCCAGGGATCGATCGTCCTATATAATTTTTGAAATATTTGCTTAAAACCGGAGAAGGAGACTTGAGATAATAGTTAAATCGATCAGTATTTAAAAAGCACATGAAATTGAAAAACGGCGTAATTATTACACTATTACTTTAGCATTTATTGTATTGTAAATTGATATTCTGTTCTTTATTGAAAATTTTGTAAATATGGACTTTTAATATTACTGACTCTTTGAAGTCAATTCTTTTTTTTTTTTTACTCAACCCTTAGAAGTTACATTTTGATTTAATGTTATTTTAATTTATTTCACTACTTTTTGGTTACTATTTTAAAACACTAAGAATTCGTCTCAGGATAAATAAATAAATAAAAATGTATAACATTATTATAAGTATGTGTGATTACTAGAAAAAAAAAATTGTATGAGGAGATAGCCCAAAGCAATATAATAATTATTGAACATAATAATATTAATGATATTAAATCAATCGAACTTAACATATGGCTTAACAATTAATTGGTTATGACTTTTAACACCCGATATCTAAAATGAGGCAAAGCAGCTTTCACCATGCTACTCACTATTGATTCTATCTAACCGGGAACTATAGTCCTTCAACATTCGATGTCACCAGACCTGCTGCACTAATAGTAAGTAGCAATCTATCACTGTTAATTAAATATCCCATCTTAGGTAACTAGTATTCATCTAAGATTTCCAAGCAGGTTAATTATATAAAGCTGTATAATTATATAATAAGTATTAAATAAAATAGTTATAAGAACTCAATAAAAAAAAAAATCACTATTTTATAAATTCTGAACGCCGGCGAATTTGTCTGTTAATGGTTCCGCAAGTTAATAAATGGCTGTCTATATTAATTTTAGTAATTAATTCTTCAGCAGCCTTCTGGAGTGAACGACCTGGAAATGGATGCCCCAGGGGTAAAAATGTCCACCAACACAATCCCATTTACATCTAAATTATTTGCGTAACCGTTACTCGGTTTCAGTGAGGAAAATAAACAACGTAGGACCTGTTAAGAACTCTTTATAAAATACAGTTAACTTACGTATATTGAGTTTTCATTAAAAAAAACTATTTGGATCTTACTATGTAAAGCAATCAATGAGAAACATGATAATGGTGCTTGGCACTGATAGTCGGCCTTTATCAGTGAAAGCAATCTTTTATGAAACAGTTAAATTAAATCAATAAATATAAAATATTTGATAATTCAAATTATTAAATTTATAGGACAATTCCTCTCGTATTCAATCCTTACAGACCAAAATCCTACTTTTTCACAAATTAAATCAGCTATAAAGACTTTAATGTTCCATATGTAACCGATCTAGCCCGAACCAGACATCAATCCTTTCATTATAAACTCCCTAACCATCAAATCCTCTAGTTTCTAACCTTGCTTCTTCTTCTATTCCTTATAATCTTCCGAGAAAAGAAGATGACCTCGAGACTTGCTAGATTAAAAATATGATTAGAGTGCTACCAATGGTTTGTTTCTCTATATAGCTGATTCACTCAATTTTTGATCTTACATCAAATTTAGTTAATGTGTATTTATATAGATACAGTTGTTAATAGCAATAAATAAATGGTAAAAAAATTATAGGACAGCAACAAAATATATGTACATGATAGACACCTCAATATACTTAAGATTATGTTTCGAAGATGTGTACACAGTAAACATATTTGGCTGACTATAAATGCTGACATCTGATTAGGTGTGCGCATATTACAACTCTTACTTACCTTCCTACTTAATGTTGAAATTAACCTTCGCTTGTTTCAGAATAGATGATATTAGGGTTACAATATTATAATAAAATATAATAATGCAAAATTATAATAGAATATGGTAATAAAATATTATTAAACAATAATAATGGTAATCGTGATGTTTTGTTAAATGTAAAAAGTTTTAACATGCTAAATTTTATTAGTATAGGAATATGAGCAGCCCAATGTTATGTTAAATGTAAAGGAACTCCAAGCCGATTTTCTGAGCTACTTTCCTTCCAGAATATTCTAATTATTATTTTTAAAAATTACTTCATTAGAGTTTTTAAAACGTCTAAAACCAAAACAACACGAACTGCTAGCAACTAACCTATGAAAACAACAGACAAAATGGTGTGGAGCTCAGCTGGTCTGTTGCTTGACGCCATTCTTCATTTATTAGACCAATTAACAGACTCTCAACCATGTTAAAAGTTATATCGTTATATGCTGAAAGAAGGAAAAGATTTTCTTTTAACACAATCTTTTTTTTTTTTTCATTTAACACACTTTAACATGTTAAACTATAGATCATGAATACCCCTACTATTATTCACCCTGGCAATTCAACGCCTTACTAATTTTCCAAATTAGCCTTTCAATCGACAGATGGACTATCTCAACAGTTTTCAGAGAAGTAGATTTAATATTACAATTTTTTTTTTCTTTTGGAAAAGTAAATCGGAAATATATAAAGAAATAAACTGTTTACTAAAATTTGCATTTTGCCCTTTACCATTTATTGAATGCTAAGTTGTTATAGATTCAGTCTTAAAAAATACTAAGAATGATTTAAACTAAGTTAAGTAAAATTTGAAACTAATTTGAATTAAAAACAATTATCAGATTGACGAAACGAAAACCATTCTGCTTATGCGCTCGCCAGTTATAAATTCTTCAGTAAATTCAGAACTAGCATCCTCCAAAACCAAATAAAGGATACCTAAACCGAAGAATTCTACCAAACTGATAATTATTTTGAAACGATGGATCTTGAACGAAATATAGATATTAGCAACTTCAAAAAACCAATGAACGATCGCTAAATTGATAAAATCCACCTCTCTCTTCCTATTCATAAAGTAAAAATTATTATCGTGTTGATAAACATTGAGTAATAAATAAAAAAAACAGTATGCTGCGCAAATCAAAGAGGGAGAACGATCAGGGTGATGTTAATAGAAAAAAAGAAGTTTCGTCATTCTAGCTTCTAGCTTCTATAAGGAACATCATTCTTGTGCAATGCTGAAAAGGTTTCAACCTTTAAATATCTTCGTGATTTAATTCAAAAGTTTTTTCGACATTAAAATTCAATAAAGGTCAGTGATAGAAAATTAGTTGTAGATACGAACGACAATTTCTTTGGAGTCAGAATCTTATATCACTCCAAGAAATATACTTGTTATTACTGTTTTCGTTATTAGTGAAACAGTTGGAGAAAAGCCGAGGTGTAAAAAAGCATTCTAGAATAAATTAAGAAAAATGGTTAAATTATGTTAAATATAAACAAAGAATACTGGATAAATGATTTCTAAGGGAGTAAATGGGCGGGAAGTGGATGAGAAAGTAGTCGATGTTCAGTTCCTCAGCTTCAGAAAGGTGAGGAACAAATTTGAAAGACTACCCACGTCTTTAGTTGAAAATCTTTATGCATAACATTTGTCTAAATGAGGTACCTACACCTTTCTTCAACTATAAATTCATAGTATTGTTCTTGATGGTGTTTGTTAAAGATGTAGGGCGCATAACCCAATAATCAACGCTTATGTTTCATATTTTATTTTCCTTGATATTCGAATCTATCCCTTAGATATTTCATATTTATTTTTATTATTATTTTTGGTTTCATTCTGAACTGTTTAAACTTAGGATACTTAGTGAGTTTAAATCTTGTTTAGTAATTTTTTTCTTAAAAAATTTTATTTATTTTTCCGTCATCATTCAAGGCTACTGATACACCTACTATACTATCCTAAATCCATAGTGTGGAAAGGGGATTCTTGGAAAATGTCAACACTTATAATATTGATACTTAGGCGGTGGCTGCTTGTAGATTGGATATGAATGATATGATATCCCCTGCGATCGGGAAGATTTGACGTTCAATGGTTTTATTAACAGATTTAATTTCCTTGACGGACCTTCATAACATGGCTTGCCAACTACATGATATTTCATTTTTCAATGACATGCTTCTTGGGGTGTAAAAATGTTTGCGTCCTGACCTAGAAGAGTAAATGTTCTTGCGTTTTTTTTGTTTTATTCTTTAACAACACATTTTTCTAAAAAATGTATTAAAATTTTCAAAACTACAAATAAATTATAAAATGAAACATAAAAAAATACATCATACGATTTCTTATGACTGTATTATATATTCATGATTAGAAGAAAAAGGAATAATGAGTAATCATAAAATTCAGATGCAAATAAGATTAGTTTACTTCCAGCAACGCAATACTATCAGCTCAATGTTTAATATTAGGAGTATTCATGATCTTTAGTTTAGCATGTTAAAGCGTGTTAAATGGAAAGACTTGTGTTAAATGGAGAAAATTTCCTTCTTTTAACATTTTAAAACGATATAATATATAACATGGCTGAGAGTCTGTTAATAGGCCTGCTAAATTAAAAATGACGTCACACAACAGACCAGCTGAGCTCGTCAACGTTTTGTTGTGTTAGGTTACTTGCTCGTAGTTTGTGTTTTGATTGTGTTAGTATTGTTCTGGATGTTTTTAAATCTAATGACAATAATAATAATAATGTAATGACAGTTGTCAATTAGCTCAATTTAATTCTCTTTCTCACGAATTAATAAGTAAACAATAACATGAAGTTTTGGAAGGAAAGGTTATAAAATAAGTTGCTCAGAAAATCCGCAAGGATTTCTTATGCATTTAACATTTAACATAATTTTAAATAGGCTGCTCACACTCCTATACTTATAACATTTAACATGGTAAAACACTTTACATTTAACACAACATAAACCAATGAAGTGTTACTCTTCTTAGCAAATACTAACGCTTGTTTTATTTGTTTATTTTTTAAAAATACAAACAAGAATGGAATTGGACGTCAGAGATGAAAATGAACCAATAGATGATTTATATAAACAAAAAGTTCTTCTTTCAGAATTTTCTTAGTTTCAAAGTATTTTATCATGTAGCCGTTATTATAAAAATAATTTATCGAAATTAAGTATTGATATACTTTTTTAAAAAAACTATTAAGATATAATCTTAATTAATTTAAGAAAGAATACTTACTTTATAAGTGGAAATAAAATTATAATTAACTCCTTTTCATGCCCGAGTTTATTTCTGATTAACACACTATTTTTTTAAAATTATATTTGAAGATATTCAAGCGCAGAAATGAACGGTGAATTTAAGGTGAGATATTCTGCTTGAAGCGTATGTTTGACCTTATAATACATTATTCTTGATGACATTCATTGATAAAGGCGGAATAATTCATTGTGAAAGAACCCAGACCGACCATTGAATAATGTTATGTGAATGAGGTTCATAAAAACATTGCACGAAAACAGCAAAACTTTCTAGAATAATCCTAAGGTCATAGTCCTCATTCAGGATAAACAAATATAATAATTTAGGTACGTTATGATAAGAAAAAAAGAAATAAATTAAAATCTTTATTGATTATTCCTCAATAACAATGCAAAACATTTTCGTTTAAGTAGTAGTAGCTTCATGATATTTGCATAAATATGAATTTTTTAATAGAAATCAACATTTCGTGAATATATTTTGACACCGTCACACAGTTTTGAAGTTTACCATCTCCGATTTTCTTCGAATTTAGAATTCTATAAATATAGACTTGTAAAACTGTGAAATTGTATTGAGACACATTTACTGGTTTTTGAATTATAGAGCTGCAAAGTCACCATAAATGAGGCAAGAAACAAAGAACAATAAGTATTACTTAATAACCTCCACACTTTAGCTAGAGACATGAGATATGTGACATTTTACAGTACATTCCATGCCATTTTATAAGGTATGCGACACTATATAGGTTAAGATAAGTTAACATTTCTCAAAACATAATTTAAAAATATATTTCTCAGAAAGTGCATAACATACATTTTTCAAATTTATTCCTTAAATATGTATTGTTATTGTAAATCACAGGACATATCATAAATATTCAGGCCACTTTTTGTTCCATTACCTCAACTTGATAAATTCCAAATTACCTTTATTTTCCCCATTCATTTTACATTTACTGCCTTAAACCATGCACTATCAAATTTCTGCAAATTTATTTCAATAGTGTAAGAATTTTTAAGTTAAGTTGTTGCTAGCAGAGGTAATCCCTTGCCTGGTAAGAGTGTGTGCAGTTTACCTTTTATTTCTTCTTATCTTCTGTTTATTATTTCTTCTTATCTTCTGTTTATTACTTCTTCTGTCTACCTATGTTCAATCTCTTTTACCTCTATCTATCATATTTATACATTTTCAGCAATGCCTGTTTCATCATACCATTATGTTTTTTAACCCTCATTGTAATAGCAATACCAATAAACTTGAACTAATATTTAATTATCTTGTACAATATTGTAATAGTATCTACTCCTATTATTTATTAATATTTTTTTTTCTTTTTATCCACAGCTTAGTAGTTTAATTTCATTTGTATAAAAATCTATAAACAACTAGTATCTTTTAAATTGTATTAATTTTCTCATTAAATGTTTCTTTTATTGCTTTAGTATATTATTATCTGTCAAAGAAGTTTTGTTTCATCTTTCTAGTACTTATCATTTATCATTTTCCTTGTAGTTTCTATCTTTTAAAATTTCTTCTATTTTATATCTTCTATATTATTTATTCTATGTTAAATATTGTTTTAGTTTATTCAGTATTTCATCAATCATAGCACAGTGCATGTTCAAATTTTTCTTTTCTTTCACCTATTATTTTATCTTTATTGTTTCATCGATTATCAGTAATATTTAAATCTGTCTATTTCTATTTCTCTTTTCAGTCTCTATCAACACAATATTTAAAATCCTAAATTAATTATATTTTCCCCAGTTTATTCTGGGCGTAGTGTAAGGGTGTCCCTAGGAAAACCAAAACCACTCTAACAAATTTAACTTTTCATTCAAAATAATTATTATAGCACTGTTGATATTATTGTTTTCATGACAATAAACATAAGCAAAACGTGAATAATATTGCAGTTAAGAATCCAAAATATATAGACATTTTCATTGGAAATGGAAAAGTTCTGAATGAATCGGAAGTGTAGTTTTCAAATTATACAAGTCAGAAAAAAAATTAAATTATGTTTTGAGAAATGTTATCTTAGCCTATACATAAAGCTGCTATAATATCATCATTTATATATCATACAAAAGGGCATGGAATATAACAATAATAATATTCTTTATTTATTCTGGTATTGATCTCTTTGGAATAATATACTGGCGTATAAATTAGGCTTTAGAGAGCCTTAGAGTAAAATACAAAATAAGAATGAAATTATAAAACCGTCATAAAATATAATGAAAATAATGAATTTGAAAAGATAAAAATGAACAACAATAATTAGCAGAATATATAAAATAAGTTTATAATAAATAAAATAAAAACAGAAGTTAGTCACCTTATGTCATATCATAAAACATAAGGTGACTAACTTCTGATAATAAATAAAAAGAAAAAAAACAAATACAATTAAACTAAAAATAATAAATTAAAATGTACAATTTCTGCTAACATACATATTTACAAGTATAAACGAAAATCTGAAACATCAAATACAGAAAATATAAAAACCGACGGTATATTTTTTTATTATTATCAAAAAGGTAATAATAAAAAAAATCCTCTAACTGATCATAATCATAAGGAATAATCCATATATCTGTATCATAAATAATCAATATACAGTAAAATGGAATAATTTTGTAGCAATTCCAAAATATGTTGTTCTTAGATTTTTCGTCCATTTATGAGGACTAAGAGAAGTTCAAAAACGAGAGGACATAAGTCAATAAAATTTCAGTTTTTCAAGTCTAAACCAACACAACATCTGTAAAAAATATGAAGAAAATCTAAGGTTGTAAGGTTTAAAAGAGTGTTGATTTTAATGAACTGTACATTAAATTGGCTTTAATTTGAGTGCTGACAGACATCAGTACGTCTTACAGTAGATGAAACTTTTCATTAATCAAAAAAGTTTTCCGAACAACTATACTTCAACATTTTGTGATTTTTTTTGCCAAAAATTATGAAAAAAACTACTACTCCTTCGAAGATAATCATAATAAATAACCTAATAGCACATTGAACTATCTAACTATTGAACGTACATAGATTCCTCTTTAGGGCACTTATTTTAGCAAATTTTACTTATCTTTAAATGATGTGCCGTAAGATTTTTTAGTGTTGTGTATAAGATTATTTAAATTTCAAAAACTGTTTTTTGCTATAAAACAATGAAAAACTATTAATGTCTCAGAAACACAATTATTTAATTTTTCATCAGCAAGAGAGTCGTTCTAAACTTTATTATTATATCTAATATTTAAAATATAAAGCGTTATTCCTTTTAAGTATCGGCTTAATATTTAGATTTATTTTTATATAACAGTCATAAATATGACTAAGAAGTATAAATGAAAGTAATATATTTATTTTTTAGACTGGGCGTATAAAAAACCATAAGATAATGATTAGTTCCTCTCACTTTTCAAGGATCCCTCTTTCACGGCACACTCACGGACCCAGGATATTTCGAAAACCTTTCCATAATATATGCGAAATACAGAAAAAGAAAAGTCGTGATCTCCGATTAGGAAGATAAAAAAAAGTCTGTGAAAGAGGGTTCGTTTAATAGACTTTTTATGAGAAATGACTTTCCCCGAACCGCCAATATGGTCTATCAGATGCAACTATACTCAGATGTGAAATTAATTCTGCAAATCGGGAAAGTTCTCGGGCCGTTATCGTTAGGAGGATGAAGACGAAGGCAAGTGGATTCGAAGGCTGTTAAAACATATACATTTTTAAACATATACAACATTGTATATGTATTATATTGTATATGTATATATATATATTGTAACATTGTTAAAACATATACATTTTTAAACATATACAACATTGTATATGTATTATATTGTATATGTATATATATATATTGTAACATTGTTAAAACATATACATTTTTTTAAAACATATACATTCGATACATGATCAGAAAATTGTGAACCTTGAAATTATGACATTTAAAGGAGAGAAGTTGAGTTTTTGTATGTCAATTTAAAGTACCAAAGAATAGAAATCAGTAAAGAATAAATATAGAACAATAAAATAAAATTATAACATCCTTAACTGTTTCGTTAATCTTAAAAGGTATAAGTATTAATGTTTAATTTATGCAGTCCTAACTCTAACAACATATTTTCAAGTGTATTATCTGCACATATTTCAGGAAATTCTTTTTGAAATCAGTAATTTCAATCCTTTATTCAACAGAATTAATAGTTACCTTAAAATTATTAATGTAAATTCAAAAAATATTTAATTGTGTACCACTATTAGACTGTAACAAATTATTTACCGTTAAGAATACTGTGTTTTGACAAAAAAAAGAAGTGTATGAAGCAGACGGCGAGTAAACGCCTCAGTTCTTCCTGCACACAGCGGATACCACAACCTACCTTCTAATGCCCTTCATGCAAAGAAATGACATTTATGCTCATTATGTATTTTTATTTTTTCATTTTTTTTTTATACATATGTTTTTGTTTTAAATAATAAAATTAATAGAAGACTAGTAATTAATAGTGGCCAATATCTCACTTTTTTGACTTCATTTTTCCTTTGAGAAACTGCTCGTAGATTCCAATTGCTACAACACTTACTTGACAAACGCTCTAAACTTCCCATTCATTACAAGAAATTAGTATACACTACAATAATCAGACCAATTTGGACATATGGAATTGAGCTCTGGGGCTCCACCAAACCATCAAATTCTTCCCGCATCCAATCGTTACAATCCAAAACCCTACGTAAAATCCTTGATGCTCCTTATTACGTCACAAATAAACTCATTCATAAAGACCTTAA
>NW_027114044.1:291086-296765 GCF_000696795.3 Halyomorpha halys
CCCATTCGTTGCAGATTTGACCCAAAACAGATATGCGTCTTTTTATTCTTAATCTTTCATCCTTAACAATCCCTGATAATCTTCCGAGGCGTCTGAAAAGAAGATGGCCACGGGACCTTCTAGTTTAAATTAATGTTTGAAGTACCACCAATGGGTGGTTTCTTCCCAAGATTTTCAAGTGTATATGAAACATACTACATGTTTACCTGTTGTATTATTTTGTACAGTTGTAAATTACATTAAATAAATAATAAAAAAAAAAAGTTTTCCTTTGAAAGGGATTAGGATAAAATGGTTATCTACAATACAAATAAACAAGCTGATCTTCCGGTTCTTGCCGCTATATGTTAAATCCAATAGGAGGTTAAAAGTACCGCTTGAAGTTTTAATAACGAACTCATGGCAGTGTATTCCACACTGCCATGAGTTCGTTATCGTAATGAGTTAGTATTCCAAAATGACCATGCTTGTCACGAAGTAAGCCCGCAAAATAAATTTAAGGCGGTTAAGAAAAATGTTAAAAGGTGGAGTAACTCCAGTCGCGGCAACCGCAGAGAGGAGGTTGTATTGACGCGTCTGAGACTAGGGCACAGAAGGCTCACACACCTTCACTTAATTACAAAGGAGGATCCATCAAGATGCCAGTAATGTAATAATGTAATAAATGACCAACAATAAATCATATCTTCGAAGAGCCTGTTTTTTACGCTAGAGGAATAAATGAAATGTATAAGAGTTTACCTTCAAATGTATCAGAGGCCTTGGGAAATGGGTAACCGTTTGAATAAGATTATGTTTTTTTCTGAAAAACAAGGACTATTTATAAATATGGAATATATATTTTCTTTTTTTTTTATATTTTTTTATTATTCTTATATATATTTTTTTATATATATACTTTAAGATTAAATACATGTATAAATGAATAAAATATTGGCGTTGATGACTGGTAAGTATTACGCCTTAATTTCTAAACGAAGTATTACAGATAGTTTCTAAAGTCTGGCAACCGCGATACTTATTTATATTTTTGGAGAAGTTTGTCGGGGGAGGGGGTGCTTCAAATGTATCAGAGGCCTTGGGAAATGGGTAACCGTTTGAATAAGATTATGTTTTTTTCTGAAAAACAAGGACTATTTATAAATATGGAATATATATTTTCTTTTTTTTTTATATTTTTTTATTATTCTTATATATATTTTTTTATATATATACTTTAAGATTAAATACATGTATAAATGAATAAAATATTGGCGTTGATGACTGGTAAGTATTACGCCTTAATTTCTAAACGAAGTATTACAGATAGTTTCTAAAGTCTGGCAACCGCGATACTTATTTATATTTTTGGAGAAGTTTGTCGGGGGAGGGGGTGCGGTCAGCAAAGAACAACATAAATAAACAAAACCATATTTATTTATTTTATCATATTTATAGTTTCAGGTCTTCATCAGGGGTTAAGGCGTGAAGGTAGGCCTGTAACTTCAATATTTCTATTTTAATTTCAATGAGAACAATGAGGGAAAGAGAAACTGTTGTATATTGTTCTTCCATGTTCCTTACCAGTCAATTTTATTTCCATAGTTATAACAGATGAAACATGAATATTTTATGACTGTCCTTTACAGTTATGCCTGCTTGGGAAGTAACAAATTCATCACCTCCAATATAAAATAAATTAATTCTCATTTAAATATAACTTGAAATAAATTAAATTATGCAAGTGTCGTGAGAGTGAAGGCGTGTAATTGAATTTAAACTAGCTATCACTTTACGACCAGATTCAAGCGAAAATGGAATGTTGAATCGATAAGCCGAAGGTGAAGTCAATCAATTACACTATTTATAGACTAAATCAGAATCAATTAATAATTAATAATTAATTTAATAATAATAATAATAATAATAAATCACGATTTAAAAGTTTTTATTGAGCAGTACATAGTATACCGTAGTATATACCTTTCAAATTTAATTCTAAACCGTCCAACTGGAAGGGGAAATTTTTAATAGCTGAATAAAATAAAACAAAATATGACATACAAAGCATATAAAACATAATTAATTTGTATTATTTTAAAAGCATTAAATCAACGAATGCATGTCTCTCTAAAAAGAAAGTTTTGATTTGCATTTAATCCAACAGATTCTGATTGATCGTAATAACCAAGCAATTAGAGGCCTAACCACAAACCTTACGCCTAACAAGGCACAACTTAGTTTAATGAGTCCACTTTTCTAAGAATTACATAAAAACTCAGTGGCTTTCAGCCGCTGTTAGGATAGAAAAAAATATATAAAAGCTCGACCATGAATGGAAACCAGAAACATACAGACTTCCAAGATACGTTAACTATTCTACTCACATCTTCGATGACTAATATATTTAATTCGTAGCACAAATCGGGGCATAGGAGAAATTAGGTAAATCATTTTTCACTCCAATTTAAGAAAGCTCTGCTGGCAATGACTATTTTTACAACTGTGGGAGCGTTCCGCTTTGCATAACATGATGGGAACCTTAGTCATATTTCCACCCGGCCTGACTCACACTTCCTCCGAAGAGAGACGCCCTTCATTCAATAAATAATAGAAAACTCCTCCCGTGACATGAAGGCTTCCTCTGAAGATTGAACGAGGGATAACGAGTTCGTCCTTGCAAGTGTCGACAGCACACCGCGAAGGAAGTTGCACAATTGTAAAGAGTTGCTTATTAACGGCAACATTTGCCTGAGGGTGTTAGTAATAGCAGTACATTAGATCACTCATATCTGATTCATTTACAGAACATCAAATTTACAATAATAAAGTATAACGGGACGTGATTACAAAGTAAAAAATGAAAGAGGGTAAGATTCAGCCAGAGGCAAGAACTTGTTACTTTTCAACAGCTAATTACAAAATATTTAAGCCCAATGTCATAAAGTTTTCGAAAATAAACTTCAGGATAAAATACTAGGCCGAACATGATATGGGCCCAACAAATACAATTCAAGACAACTTCCTGGGGACTGAAATTTGCGTGTGAAATTGTCAAGAAGAAAACAAAATGAAACACTAGACTGGTAATCAGATAGATGTTTAGCGGCGGGAAAACGTTCTAGAGGTGAACCGAAACCGATGCTTTTGGTAAGTCTTGAATAGTTGTGATTTGCTAGAATATATGTCGGCATCAAACTTTGATATTTGCTGAGGCTTTTTTTTATTATTCTTTTGACTAAAGTATTCCCAAAATTATTCCTTATGTAAGTAAAAATATGTTTTAACTATTAATAATTACTATTAACTTTCACTGATTAATTTTGAATAACAGTTACTTTTATTTATAATTAAGAAATGGAAATATTTTAGCTCTTTATATATGACAAGATATGAGACACCCATGGATTTATTAAATTCTGGGCTCCTGGTGGATTACAGTTATGAAATATAATCTATTTATTCTGTTAAGTCAAAAGCAGATCGGCTTCGGGTTGGAGACATTCTTGGGGCAAGCCAAGCGTACTTAGTCGAGCGTGATTCTGACCAAATCATCTTCCACACCGTTGTTACTTTGCTTTCAAAGAACTGCACTCTTGAACCTTCACATGGGTTGGACCGGTACTGATTTATTTTTTACATAATAAAAAGTTATTCAGTAGGATATTGATGGCTGGATGGAGACACGAATGAATTGAATTCAATTAGTGGGCAGGATTTTTATTAATTGGTAATTTTTATTAATTAGATAGTTATGTAGAATGTTTCTAGTTAAACAAACCTCGTTTTCCATTCAACTTTGTACCATTTGAAGCTGGCTACATACGCTCAAACATAAATAATTATAATTATGAGAGATAGTTGACCGTGGATGATAAATGAGGAGAGATGGTTGGGGGTGCGGTCAATGAAACACCAATAAGTATGACTAACTTATTTTAATGTGCCGACGTTACGGCTAGAGTTTCTAGCCTTCTTCAGGGCTAAAAAAATTATAAATAATTATGTTAAGAAGACATAGTCTTCATTTTGTAAATATATTTTTCAAGTTGGGATTGAAAGGGTGACGTAGAGGGCCGAATTTAATCACATTATGATGTACATAAACATACTAAAAATACCATTGTGAAACCATGATGGAGTTTTATATCAAACTAACTACATACACTAAAGCAAACACTTGATCTTATTTCTTTGGGCCATCTTCAGTTACTTCTACAGGTAACGGGTCTCTATAAACAGAGCGTTATCTAAGAGCATTAAGACTGGCCTACGAACCGTAAATGCAAAATTCCTGGACAGCAGCAAGATTCTGGTAAGCTCGGGGATATGTTTAAAGAAATGCATAATAGCACATCAAACACAAGAAATAAATAAGCATCTTTTCTGTCTTATTTGTCAGATTTAGCTGAAAGTATTAGAGAATATGCAAAATAAATTATACTCATTTTAAAGTTTTATATTAATTTTTTTGAATCATATATTAAACTGAAGATTATTTAGTGAAATTTCTTAGACGAAATATCAAATTGTCTGAAAAAAAATTTATATATTCCTACTAACAAAAGAACTATAAACAGAATAATTTATTTCATGGTTGAAGAGACATTACTTCGAACGTGTGTGACACCCTGACCTCCATTATTCTGACAATAAACCCAATGGAATATTAATTTGCTCAAAATGACACAGTACTTTCCCTCATTATATAAATACAAACCTCATTATCCGGATATTAAGGACTACAAAGATGGCAGTATATTTAGCAACCTTTATGATATCCTAGGCACCGCGCTTAAATGTCTTTTCAATATAAAAACTTAATATATATTTTTTTTTTGAAAATTTAAGTTAATTAACCATCCATCAGTTCTTAGTTCTGAAATTATAATTTAATCCAATTTAGTTTTTACACATTATCTGGAGTAACTAAACTAAAAATAGGATACGTCATTCCTTGTGTATAGGCTTGGTAAAAACATAACATTTTTATGTAAGAAAAAACTCATTCTTAGCTATAAATATTTTGGTCATAATATTGCAGGGTTATTATTCAATAATTATTCCTAAAAGATTTAACAGCTATATCCTGTTGATATGTTTTAATAATCTTTTTTTTTATTTATCTAATGTGATTTACAACTGTACAAATAATAAATACAATAAGTAAATATGTTGTATGTTTCATATACACTTAAAATCTTGGGAAGGAACCACCCATTGGTGAAACTTCAAGCATTAATTTAAATTAAAAGGTCCCGTAACCATCTTCTTTTCAGACACCTCGGAGGATTATCCGGAATTGTTAAGGATAAAAGATTAAGAATTAATGGGTTAGGATGGGTAAGGAGTTTGGAATGAAAAGACGCATATTTGTTTTGGGCCAAATCTGCAACGAATGGGATGTTAAGGTCTTTATGGATGAGTTTATTTGTTATGTAATAAGGAGCATCAAGGATTTTTGATTGTAAGGATTAGATGTGGGAGGAATTTGATGGTTTAGTAGATCCCCAGAGCTCAATACCATATGTCCAAATTGGTCTGATTATCGTAGTATATATTAATTTTTTGTTGTGAATTTTTTTTTTTTTTTTTCCGAACCCTCTAAAACAGAAATAAAATGGGAGTTAGTAGTGCATTACTGTGTAGAAAGAAAAAGTAATTCGTGTTGTGTCTTACCTTTTACTACCTTTGGTATTT
>NW_027114044.1:300175-308181 GCF_000696795.3 Halyomorpha halys
TGGCCAAATTCCTGGCAATTGTAACATTGCTTGGGGCCACCGATATTTTTGTATCGATTGTTGTGAATGGGAAGTTTAGAGCGTTTGTCATGTAAGTGTAGCAATCGGAATCTACGAGCAGTTTCTTGTCGTTTCAGTCTTGTATGTGAATTCCAAGTAAGTCTCTTGTCAAGATGGAGTCCTAAGTATCGAATCTGTTCAACAGGCTTTAGTGGAGTATTTAGAAAGGATACTTTAATAATCTTAATAAAAAGTGAATTTTTAATGAAAAACATATTGACCCTTTGCGAGGATAAATATTTTATTTATTACCTATTTTTGTATCAATTTATAATATAATCAACGTAAAATTAAATTGTCTTAAATATAAGCGAAGTCTTAGCTTATTGGAATAATCTGAAAAGGCTTAAATGACAAATTTGAAAAAAAGGAATATCCTATATATATATACCTTTTTATTTTAATTATTTGAAATATTTTTTTTTAATTAACCGTTTTATTTTGATTAATCTGGTCCCATTGTTAGCAGTATTAAACAATGAAGAAATAGAACACATTAAAGGATTTTATGGTTAATTTAAGGAGAAAAAAAAGAAAAATAGAGACAGGAATTTGGAAAAATGGAAATCCAGAAACAGTCGGGAACACCCGATCTTTCCCGATCGCATTCATATCTACACGGCTTTTGTTACACTGTTCTACTCTTGGCAGGTGAAAATTTAGTATTCATCATTGGGGGCTCGGGAAACCATAAAATATGAATGTTCATAGCAAAAGAAATATAATACTTCATATTTTAAATTTTATAGGGATTTTAATAATTTTGAGAATATAGAAAGTGCTCTGTATAACGCACCGTCATTTAATTAAGGATTATGATTTAATGATTATTTCTAATAAAATTAACAACTAAAGCCTGTTAGTGAGAGAAATTCTTAATTGACAGGAAGCAATTCTTAATTGCTGTCCAAATACAGTGGGTTACTATAATGTTGTTTTTTTTAACTAGATTACATTAAATTTGAATTATATTATGTATTTTTTCCTTTTTGATTTCATTTGCAATTAACACTATATATGAATGAACCAGATTCGTAAGACGATCGCTAAGTAAATAAGGCCAAACATGTTTGTGGAGCGGACCCGTAGAACTGGTCCACAGCTTCCGATATCTTCAGTTCAAATTAACAGATCAGATCTCTGCTGAGTCAGATCTCAAAGGCAATGCTAACGGTTCACAATAACTCACAGCTGGTCCATATCATTCGGGGCCTTGTTGAAATTTCTTTCCCTGGAAGGATAATGTTACAGTTCATTACGGAATAAAAGAACTGAAAGAATAAATTATTCAAATTTGTTTTTAAATCTATACAACAACAAAAAAACTGAGACAATAATTTCTCCACCAGCATTAGCATTTCTTATAATTCTATTATCCAATTGAAAGTTGTTAATTAATTTCACCTAATAACTCTTTTCTGAATGGGTAATCAGTTAATGGAGTTATAAATGATATAGAACCTCTTAAGTATCCCTCTAGTTGATTTCTGACCATTTTCAAGATGGACGATAATATATTACTGTAAGCCCCACCCCCTCTTAAAAAAATATAACATTCATATACTTTTACTTTCACTTACCAACATATGGAATATACTGTAATGCGATAGAGCAAAATTTCTAATTTGAGTTTTCGTCGGAAATAAACACCAATCCAAATAAATCCCAGAAACCAAAAACCTCGTAAAATGGCTTGGGTGAGTGCGTGTGTTGAATGATTTAAACATAAATTATATATTCAAGACGGTTTAGTAACGGCAACGTACGGCAACTTTTACGATAAAAATGACTGGCCAGAAGTGCCATTTTATAGAATGATTGGTACAATTAAGTAATTTTCAATATCAGCGAGATATTATCCTTAATGAAATAAGTATAAATGCCAAAGTTTCTAACAAGCGTTGTTACATCAATATGGAATGTAATAATATGAACTACGAAAGAATTTGATAATTAACTAAAGGAGAAAAATGGAAAAATAGAGACAGTAGTTTAAGATGGAAAACGAGGAACAGTCGAGCGATCTCTGCCAATCAAAGTGTGCTGTACACGGCTTTGGTGCATTTTGTTTGATAAAAATTTAATGTTTAAAATATTCGCCTTTCTGGGTGTTAGGTAAAAGTTACATGATGTAAGCACGACACCATATTTTATTCATACATTACATCTTGTCATGAAATGTGCATTTTCTTCGTCAATAAGCCAGATCTGTGTCAATTCTGTGGAGTGTAATAATAATAATAACTGGTGAATTGTTATGAAAATTTGACAAAATAATTATTTATAATAACAAGAATTAATATTACAAACTATAGAAGATTTATGTTACAAAATGATTGAATGTAAAAGCATTAAATAAAAGATAATCATACGCTTGATCGGTGACTCGAATAGGACAGCGAAAAACAGTTAAGAATTATAAAGCATATTTTCATTTATACCTTTCTTGACCAATGGCCGGATTATATTCCTACAATCTGTTAAATACGGTCAACTATAAATCTTTCAAAAAACAACATCATTAAAAAAAAATTAAAGTTCTACGTCAGATGAGTACTATAAATGAAAAATTCGTTTAATTAGTATTCCAAAAACTATTATCAACCAATAACAATCATAAAACCATAATTAAGAGATTCATTAAGCCCGTTAAAAGGTTACAATCTAGTATCCAGATCATCTGAAAATTTCCTGCATCCATTTTTACTTAAACACTCAACACAATATGGGTATGTCAGTTACATTTATATGGGTTCCAAGCCAAGTAGGAATCGCAGGGAATGAACTAGCCGATCACGCTGCAAGAGAAGCACTTGCGCTTCCGGGACCAAACAATTTGAGGTCAATTAAAAATGAGCAAAACGCTTAAAAGGAAATCAAAGATAAATGACAATCTGCGTGGGATGGAAGCCCAAGGAGTAAACTGAAAATTATTAAAAAGGATGTCAATATATACATTCAGGGATACATCCAGCCGCAAATGGCGTAGAGAGGAGGTCGTACTGACCAGGCAAAGAATAGGTCACACCAGGCTCACCCACTCTAAAAAAAAAAAGTCCCCGATCAACCAGTAATGCAACAACACTTTGACAATTAGCCATATTTTCTACGAACGCCCATATTTCGAATTACACCTCAAAGCTTAGGATTAAACCCAGATATTTCAAAAACCCTCGGAGATGATAATAAAATTAGTGTTTCAGTTTTTAGAATCAAAAGGTTTACTGACAAAAATATAACATTAAACGGGAAAAAATAAATTAATAATAATCAAATTTAAAAAAAAAATAAATAAATAAAATTTAACAAATGTAATCAAAATTAAATAAGGTATAAATAGTGCTGATGACCAATGAAGTTTTGGGCCACTAAACAAAAACAATCATAAAACAAAAATATATTTTTATCTTATTTGTCAATAACTGAGATCTGGAACTATATTTGAATCCAAAATAACACGAAATGCATTTATATGGATCCTTCTGTATTCGTTTAATCTTTTATATCATCTAATTGGCACGCATTAACACTGCTGATATGTTTAAAAATTAAATAAGAAAGATTGAACATTGAAAACCTTGGTTGTTTAGAACCATAGTACTAGAAAAGTAAATTTTGTGGATTGCGGAAATCAGGTATCAATTATACGGCATATTTCATTTTATATCGTAATAAACTATAGTTCTGGCCAATAAGTTTTTTTAATTGGTTTTTACAGTTGCAGAAAGGAAAAAGTATTTTTCAACGGTTAGTCTTTGGAAGAACACGGCTGATGAAAGCAAAAGATAGATTTAGTGTTTTTAAAAGCCTTCCAACTTCCAAGATTCCCACATGTCAGCAGCCTTCGAGGTACAGATATTTGGCAACATCTAATATATAATGTGTCAATTTCAATTTTTTCAATATAGGCCAAGCGGTTGAGTTGCCTAACGGGTCGTGGTCAATACTTTATGCAACCGCATGGAATCTTATGTCGAGGAAGTTGTGCGGTTGATTTATAGTGACCAAGCTGCATTACACCACGGGTTATGACCGAAATGCAATTAGGAAGTAATGTTTCCATAAATGGTTTGAATAGTTCAAAAGCTAGGACATGGATTTATGTTATGTTCGGGGAAAACGTGAAATGGCGAAGTATGATTGAAGTAGTGCCTTGAAAAGCTTGAAAGTATTTCTAATGATAGTCACATAAAATAGACACATGGACCGAAGAGAAAGAGATAATAACCAAACTAAAGATGCCAATTTCAAACCAAAGATTAGTTTCCGCAACATTAAATGATCTTTAGAATGAAAACTGAACATGCAATTTACTAGCCAATAATAATGTCATGCAGTTAGAATTAGAAACAGTTGAGGATTAGACAGTAAAAAGGCATATAATATGTTACGAGGCGAAAAATAATAACAGAGAGGAAGGTGGTAACGTGAAACCTCATTTTGTTAATGAATGACAAGTTAATGAAGCGCTTCTTTGTATTGATATAAATATAAATTAATGGTCTAAATGGATTACCATCAATAGCGTAAGTATATTGAAAGTTATTGCTCAGTTTTTAGGTAACCAAGGATCGTAATTCTGTAATGTGTAAAACAAATCAAGTTTGCATCGTAGCTTTATCGGTAAGAGTAATACGGACCTCTACCTACTAAGTGAAAAAAAAAATCAAAAAACTCGTTGATAACCAAATAACAAACTATAGCAAAAAAAATTATCTATCCAAAATAATCAATTTATCTATAAAAAAAAATGATACAATTAAAACTAAAATTTAAATAACACCAGTAATCCACATTTGAATTAACATAGAAAGAGTATTTGAATTAATGTCAAGTAATACATTTTCGAATAGGGGTTCCAACTAATCAACATTCTCTCCTCGTGAAAAATTTAAGTTATTACATATGATGTGAAATAAAAATATTATTCTATGAAATTTTGTTCCATATAAAACTTTTTTATATACCAAGTATTGTTCATTTCAACCCAAGTAACGAGAAGATAATAAGAACAAAAGTAATTTATTTTATATCCAGTGTTTTTCAAGAAGAGAATTAAAAGAAAGTGTAAAAGCACTAAACTTAGCTCATAAAACACACATCTCCAAATAATTTTAAAAATTAGGCTTCAGCATTCTTAACATGATAACACATTTCTGGCGTTTTTATATCTCATACTAATTACCTAATTACTTAAGTAGAGGAACAAATATTAGAATTTGTTCGACTATAACTTTTAAACGGTTCCGGACGGCTGTCAAGAAAATTACATATTAATAAAAAGAAAATTTTTGTTTTTTAATCTATTTTCTACCTTCATTGACCATCACCCGGACTATCGTCCTACAATCTATTAAATACTGTCAACTATTAATCTTCCAAAAAACACATCATATATTAAGTAGGTATAATTAAGTTCTACGTCGGATGAGTACCATAAATGAACAATTCTGTTAATTAGTACGCCAAAAACTATCCATCATAAATTAAAAAAAAGGACAATTTTTCTTTTTCTGTTTTTGCCAATAATTGAACTATGGAACTAAATATGAATCCAAAACTAACAGGAATTACATTTCTGACGATCATTTTGTATCCGTTTTATAAACTAATTTGGCGCGTATTAACACTCCTAATTAGTTTAAAAAATAAAAAAGTAAGATTAAACATTATTTTATCCGGATTTATCAATAAAAACCTGTTAAGATCGCAAATGTTGTCATCAATAATATAAATTTATTTTTCTGACCTAAAAAGAAAAATAATAAACAATTAAATGTATACAAATGAAAAGAGATGTATATAAGTTCAATAATATAACTGACTCATAACTTAAAATTAAATCTCAGAAATCCAAATTAAATCACGAGAAGAGTCAAGACTCTTTTTTTGGTATGAGGTCCAAACGAGTCGACTTATATTGCAAAAATAATATAATTATAAATTAATAAACTGCTTCTACTTGGAACAAAGGTATTAGATGTTAACTAGCTACTCATATTTTGCTACTAGCTATCGAATTTATCCGACAACTGATCTCAGACATTTATATTTCTCCAAACCGAGAAAAAAAATCTTGCAAAATGGGATTCTTTACAAAGATGATTACTTTAATCTTGTCAAGAATTCAACTTCAGTCTTACTGCTCCAGAACGGGTCAATAATATTTTATTTTCACCTTTGTATTCAGAGCAAAAATTTAAAAGAGATGGAGTTTCAACCAAATGAGATGTTCTAGTTAGAACTGGAATTTTAATTACTAAGGTAAGCACTTAAAAATGTTACCTTAGTAACGTAAGCTAATGGCCTGCTTACCAAACCAAGAATTATTAACAGCATCACTCGTTGAAAATTATATCACATTTTAAGTCAGAAATAAGTTATGAAAACCTTAGCTGTTTAGAACCATATAATTAAAAAAGTTTTTTTATTTTTCTTAATATCTTTATTGAAATTTACAACTGTATATTATATAATACATTCAGTAAATTTGATCTTAGTTAAAATGGAGTGTTACAGATGTGTAGAGAAACTACCCATTGGTAGCACTCTAATTAAAAATGTAAATTTTATTTTAAGTTATCTCTTTATTGAGTGAATATTGATCGTTTATTTAATTAATAATTTAATACGGCAAAAAGTTATTAACATTTGTATGAGGTTAGAAACTATACTTTAACCATATTCTAAGCACAAAGACATTACTTTCTTAAGACTTATCATATAACCAACAACCATTGTTTGAACCTATATATGACAATGCACTATTCGAAACGTTTAATAAGTAGCTAATTACTGATAAAGTAAGAATTACAAAATTGTTGATTTTTTTTTCTTTTTTCTATTTAATTCCTAAATGGTAGCGACAATGACATAGTTAAACAAACTAAAGAACATTACACCCTACGTCGAATAAGTACCATAACTTAATATTTGGTTAAGTACTATGGTTCAAGGTCATTTGCTTTGGTTGCATGTGAACTTCATAGCAGTTCAAACAAGCGATCAAGTAACAAAGCAGCTGCTTTATGACCATACTACTTGACCCAATTGTTAAGTAATGATAATCATTCGATGCGATATTTAATGTTCTTTAATTTATTATAACATTCCCTCTATAATCCATCATTTAGGAATCACAGGCCAAAAAAAAAGTAAATAAAATTTCGTAATTCATTACTTTTTCAATAATAAGCTGCTTATTAACCATTTTATTTGGACTCGTATAAAGTTATGTTTATGTTAACAGCAATATCTACAAAAAATACCTCAGAGACCATTCTCTACAGCTTAGAAAATTCGCAAGAAGATTGATTTGTGCGTTTGGCAGTAATTATTAATGCGAACAGTTCTATTCAGTATTGAAAGTTAATAAATCAAGCCTTCGTACAATAATAATACATCGTATAACGATAATTTGGGAAATTCTTTACGCCTTTGTATTAGTGGAATTAATCCAAATATCGATGGATTAGTTTCCCAAATTCAAGCTCAGGTGTATCATTAATATCAGTGTCGCTATTTAAATATCGTAGTTTGTAATAATTCAAAATTTCAAGATGTAATTATGATGCCTGTACCTATTTTTTTCATTTCATTTTGTTATTTTAATAAATTGTATTATAATAACAATTTCGTATTATTTCAGGTCTGATATCTATCGTTAAAAATTATGAACACTACTTTTAAATGCGGCCAGCGAACGTATTTGCACATTAAAGTTAGGCCCACAGCATGTCAAAGGTTGCCCATACCTGGTCTTAAGTATCTACGATAACTATAATATCTACTACAGTTATTGTACTGTACTATTTAGAGTATCTAAAATAACTATAGAGCTTTAGGACCGCGAGAAATGCTTGTCTAGGTTTAGTGTAGTAGAAACTAATTTTTAATATAATAGGCAGGAATGTTTTAAGAGATGGATTTAAAGGACTCCTGTACTA
>NW_027114044.1:309046-328342 GCF_000696795.3 Halyomorpha halys
GTACTGTACAATCTAGAGTATCTAAAACAGCTATAGAGCTTTAGGACGGCCAGAAATTCTTGTCTACGTTTAGTGTAGTAGAAACTAATTTTTAAAATCATATGCAGGAATGTTTTATCAGGTGGATTTAATGCATTAGGATCCTGTACTAAAATAACTCAAACCAAGCCATATTAAAGCATATAATTATGCAGTCAAGAACAACTTTACAAAGCCATTTAGCATCAAGAATCGCATTATTACCGTAATATGGGGAAAGTAATGTCATTAACAGAGTAAAAAAGAAGAAAAAAATGCAATGACGTTTGAGAATGCGCAAGCAGCTTTCTCGACCTTGCTCTCCTATTATGATAAGTACTCCTAAATGGAGGATCAAACGCGCATAAGCGCAGCCTCTTAAAATTCTAATATCGATTTCTAAGAGGTTCGTGCCGGATATCGTGTCTTGTGCTAATCGAATGACGGCACATCCGCTGCGGAGAAGAACCCGACGAGGATGTCCTTAAGAGGAGCAGAGGACGTGAGAGATGGCTGCTACAACAGCTGTCAGGGATCGGGAGACTTGGAATTTCACTGACACGATTAGACCGTGTAAAAGTCGACACATGGCTGGAGAAGAGCTGAGTAAGGTGTCCAGGCAGTGCGATAATGAAGGACATCAGCTCCCGTGGCGGTGATGGGAGACAGAATCTTTCGAAACGATCCAGGTATCTAGCCTACATATATGTCACGTCGCTGGAATACATTGTGAAACCTATTTGAGGGATCTTACAGAAATAACTGCCTCTTCATGGAGCAAGCAAATAGAGGTCTGTGTTCATTGATAAAAAAAAACAAGAGTTGTTGTTTAATTTATAGTTAACAACTATTTATTGTTTTAAATATGTTTTTAGAAAAATATAATAACCAAATACCCGACAAACAAATCATGAAAGTGACTTTATCTCAGTGAAAGAAACACCCTCACTGGTAGCAGTGAAATGAGAGGAGGTCCGGAAGCCTTCTTCATTTTTAGAATTTTTAGGATTACCAGGAATTGGTTAGAAGCTAATAATATTTTTTTTTATGTAAGTTATGAAAAAATAATTTACCTCTGTTATCTGTTATACCCTATATAGAGGGATTTGGCCCAGTAAGTAAAATAATTACCAAAATATGAGGTTCAATATAAGTAAAACAGACAAAATAAAACAATTAAACAGACAACAATTTAAAAAGTTTGAAATATACAACTATAGTAAAATAACACTTTAAAATATAGCTAACTAAATATACAATCCATAAACATTAATTTAGGTGGAAATTAAAAAACATAGACAGTATTAAAAAAATTAAATTCCAATAGATTAGAAATAATCAACGCATTTTGTAATTAAGAAAACACAATTACAGTAGGGCCACCCATAGGACTCCAATGGGAGTCTTGGCGGAAAAAAAAAAAAAAAAAAAAAAAAATTTTGAAAAAAAATAAAAATTATAAAATAACTGTTGAATAACACAATTACAGAACAACTAAAAATTGATTAGATATTTTTATTTGAGACTAAATAAGGAGAAATTACTATTTATTTTGTAAGGATTAAATTGGGAGTGACTACAGATTATATTATTTTATCATTATGTTATTTTTTTTTTCATACAAATAGTTTGATTCTTATTTTGTTTATTCTTCTGTCTGTATATATTTTATATTTTGAGATTTTTTTTTTCTTCATTCATTCATTTATTTTATTCGTATTTTATTTTGTCTTAGTGTGAATGTAATCGTTCATCATTATTACCTATTGCCCACAATTGTGTGGCAGATTGTAATATCTTTCAATAAATAAAAAATATTAAAAAAAAAAAAATAAATTGGGAGGAAATTAATTATTTATTTTATACAAAAACGCCAACTTTAAAAATTAACCGTTACTATAGTCATATAAAGAGGGTAATTTGTTGTAATGTTGTTGTGGAAACTTTCAATTAATCTTTCTGTACAAAATTTATTACATATATATATTTAATAAAAGCCGTGTTCAGCTCACAGTTTTTTTCTGAATCATTTGAGACGAAAGCTATAAATTATGAAACAACAAAGGAGTTAATTTTATGAAAAACCGATTTTATTTCTGCTTCTTTTTTATTTTAATATACATAATAAAACTTGAGTTGCGTGGAGCATAAAAAATTGGTTACGACTATCCGCTTTCATTATCAGTTTCAATTAAAATTTTTAAAAATATTGCAAGTTATTCTTAGCTCCATTATAAATAGAGTCATATAAATTCCGATTTTCTTTTTTGGCCGGCAGTAATCAGAAAGAAAGTTGCTTTATGACGCAATTATAACTAGCATCTCTACTTAAAAAGTAGCCTTTCTCTCTTGAAAAACAATGGCCCACGAGGTTCATAATCGGTAATATAATATTAGAACAGAAGGTTTCTTATAGAGTGTATCTTATGAATGTGTAGGCTTCGAATTATAAGACACACTATATTATAAACTTTTAGCTGGAACTAAAAAATAATTCAAAAAAGATGTACATGGTCTCTTGTAATAATTATAAAAGTATTTGAGAATCTTCAGTGATATTTTAGGGGTACTATTGTGGTGGAGATATTTTAACTAGTCTCAGCAGTAAGTCTATAGAACCAAGAAATTCGTATACGGTTCCTACAAGAGATAATTAATACTGTTTGATTGTTTCAAGAAACTGTTCTTAAATAGTTAGATTCAAGAGTTGAGTAAGTTACGATGATATCTAGGTACATCGTAAACCCAACATCTAGTTAAACTAAATTGTACAATATTTCACTGAAGATAAAAACTTGTGTAATTTGATATTTGTAGTAATAAGTGGTGGAGCAATTGAAAATTAAATGTTAATTTCTTTAAATATTTGTTTCCTAGTTTAATATTCCAATCCTGTGCATAACACGATGTCATCTTCAGCACTAGAATAGCAATAAGCTCCGTAAGATAAGAGAACATTTCCAGATGGTCAATAAATAAATACTTTCATATTGAGTGTAAAAAGTATTTGTAAAAATACTTTTAAAAACCTTTTTAAGTCATGAAATGGTAGGCGCATTAGATATACTATTCCGCATTACAGATTCCCTAAGTCTTGGATTTATATAAGAGAATATTGTGTGATCGCGACTGTAAAAATGATATAGACCCATCGAGCTATCCTAGTTATTTATCGAATCTATTTCTTCCTTTTTAATCATTCGTCATAAACCTACGACCTATTCTCCTTTATTATCTTTTCATAAAATCTCACTTATTCCAATTCAACAGATTCGCTCTTGAGAACAGTTTAGATACGTTAAAAAGCTTCTCCTAAGTAATCGTTTTAAACTTCATTGCCATGAATTAACAAAGAAAAAAGTCATCTATTTTAATCAATTACATAGGCTTAAGGAATGTCAGAATAAAACATTGGGAATAGCTATGTTAATTAATTTTGATTCATTCCCTTACTATGTGGATTATATATTTTATTATATTGATATATATTTTATTATTATTTATATTATATTATTATTGATATTATATTATAATGAATGGTTGGAGGACACTTTCCTTCTTTTATTTTTCCTGTGCGGGACACTTTCTAGAAGGTCTACTCACCCATTACGAAGGATAAAAATTTTAAATAAAAAAACCTAAAGAATACCCTGAATACAGCCGGCAATCTTGTTTCTCTTTCTCAAGCTTTTCTAGCTGCTCACAGAGGTCGCTGGGAAAGCAATCTTTTTCAAGGACCGCTTGGTAACTCTAGTAATTGCGATCATGCAAAGGTATTTACACTTTAACATGTGATAATTATCAATCATAGCATTATGGTAATCTCTTTATAGTAACCAATAAAAATGTGATTAAAAAAAATGAATACATATCAAAAAGTCAAGTAAAACATAAAAATTAAATAAAATAATAATGAACAAGTTTAACAAAATCATTTGCGTTTTTATAAATTTAAATATCCTTTATTAAAAAAAATCATAATAAAAGATTACAAAATCTATTTAAAGTTATAATTAATAATACCTGGAGGTTAAAGATAATTAAGGAAGCACCTGCTTACAGTAAAACTTTCTCTACAAAAGAAAAGTTATAGATTTTATAAAAAAAACTTTATTTTTAACGACTATAATTTTTTTTTTAATTTTTTGAATATCAATATTTTATGTCAAGTTGCCCTAAAAAAGGATTACAACTTGAGCCAGCATACAATAAATTCACCTAGACCCGATCCACCTACGAACTGCTTGTAAAAATATTCATATATTTATTCTGTAGGCAGGTACTTATATATAAGGCCTGTTGTGTGCCTTTATTTTCATGATGGACTGTTTTATTAGTGTTTCTAATATTTATATGTTACTAATAAAAATGCTGTATTATAACAATCAGTAAATATCCAGACGATTCGAATTTCAAGAAATTTGAAAATCTATATAGTATATACACACAAAATGAAATTGATAAAGATTAGTCACTTAAATAATAATAATGAGAATCTCAACCAATACTATTCATAACACATGCAACTAAAATATGCATGTATTTAAATAAATTAAATAAAAGAAGAAATAATTGATTAAGAATTAAATTAAATCACTACTTCCATTGTATTTATCAATCAGAAAATTATTATTTAATTACGTCTTCTTTATAATAATATATAATTTATGATAATGAATGGCTTCCATTCATTTAAAACATCTTAAAATAAAATTCCACAAATAAGTTATTTCAAATTTAAACGATAAAATATGAAAATTTTTATTTATGAGCTTTTATTTCATTTATATATTTTAAACCACTAATAAAATGTTAATAAGTGCCTATTCTGTATATCTCTATTCGATCACTTATTAATGTTCTCACAAACGTTCTTAATTATAGTCTGATAAATCATGTCTAAATTTTCTTTATTTTCTTTACTACGAGGATACCGATGAAGATAAGTATAGCAACGTATCACTTTTTGGTGTAAATTATAACCAATACCCTGGTTTTTATGAAATGCATATCATTTTTAGTTTAACAGCTGATCAAATATCTTTACGAACCAGATTATTCAGATGGAACTAGCCAGATTTTATTCCGTATAGTTTTGAATATTTGATAATAAATGCATATTTACATGATTCAAATGAAGTGAAAAGAATCAAAATCAATGGTGCGGAAAAAAAATCTAAATTACAATCAATAAAAGACTACAGTGGAAATAAAAGGTTGTTCAACTTTTTTTAAAAATAAATAATGAGAGTTTCTGATAGATTTTCTTATGGCAAAACCGATGCTAAACTCAAAACAGGATAAAAACAAGCTCAAAATCATTGTTAAAACTGTGAGATTCCGCGTCTTTCCCATGTCGTGTGGCAACATATTAATCGGAAATGATAAAATTATGAATATAAGAGGAGGAAAAGTCATTCACCCAGTTCATTTTTAACCTTCTAGAAGTTTTTTTTTTGGACATGAGGGAGACCTCGTATTGTATGAATAGTATTATTTTTTTAATTGAATAATTACTATGAGAATATCCTCAGCCAAGCTGTGAAATGCTTACCACTGCTTTTCATTATTCATCAATACATTTACTTTGGAATACGTTAAAATGAGTAAAAAAAGTATTAATTCATCTTCTATTTTATATAACACAAAGCTTTTATATACGTGCATTCTTCAAGAATTAGCAATAACTTAGTAACTATAAGTGCACTATGCTATTACAAAATATATAATATGCTAATTACATTAGTAATTTACCATCCTACCTAAGCTCTTCAACAAGTCAGAAATATTTATATAGTTAATGAAAATCAAACTTTTATAAAAATACATAAGAATTATTTGTAATGACTTACGAAAACCAGTTGAGAGGAGTTTTCAACTTACCTGAAAAAAAAATTCTACTAGACGATATAATTAATGTACATAAACCAGTTATGTTAACTATGCTATCAACTATGTTCAATACTTCTATCAATCATTAAACCAACTAAAGGTTTTTATTTTGTTTAAATTGTCTCCTATATTATCGTTATATGAAGCATACTTGCATAACTGATAAAAAAATGTAATGATAAATATATAAAAATATTAATACGCATAAAATAATCACGTCACGTATCTAATTTTATAATTAATTTAATAATGAATAAAATTTAAGTGTGCTATGTAAGTTACTTATTATAAATTCACTAACACGATAATGTTTAAGAAGCAATCACCTCGGAATAGCATACATATTGTTTTTCGTTAATTTTTTTGTGGATAAATTCCTTCAATGGAAATTTTATGAAGAAGAGATTGAATTAACATTATTAGTTTGATACAGATGTTTTAACACGTCACCTAACATTGTAGTCTCTACAAGTGAACACGTAACATAAACATAGCATTCATGCACCTCAACAGTATTAATTAATATACTTGACGAATATTCATAAGAGTGGAGCTTGGCAATCTTCAACGCATCAGAAGAAAATTAGTAGATATGAGACTTCCCTAATTAACAAATGGAATCCACTTTAAATAAAGGCTTCGTGATAGGCACTTACACGCTCCTTGAACAAGTTGAAGATTTCTACTGGCTGATATTAAGAGTAATGATCTCCGATGATACAGCGGCTCTAAACATGGGCGGTCTAATTGTTAGCTATCCGGAGGCAGGATAAGGTCGAGTGCCTGTGGGAAATGCTACTGTAATCTAGAATGGCACAACTATTTTAACAAACCAAACAAAATAGATTTCTCTTCAGCGAGTGAAAGATCAATATTGAAGCTCAATTATTCCATTGCGATTGGATTTAATTATTTTACACTACCTTTCAAAAATTCAGGAGCACCATAATTATTTGAGAAAATTCGAGAAACTTGACAACAGTAAAAGTACACAAAATAAGGTACAATTTTTGAATATAATATAAACAAATTATATAGAAGTGGAATTTACTCACCCTCCCAGCTGAGGCAGATGCCGGATTAAGAGGGAGAGTGCACTAGAGCTTAGAAGAGGTTCAAACGCGTCTTCACTACCGAAAATAAACCCATTCACAATAACTGGGATCTACTAAATTGCAGTATGAAATTCATAGAGTTCTAAAAAATCATTGTCGACGAAAATTTATTTTTGGCTGAATACATTATTTTATATACCTTTATAATATAATATTATTTTTAATACATATATTCATTAGTTTTATGTTATTTATATAATTATTACTTTTTATACTTATCGATTATTTGTATTATATTTGGTATCTTTTTATATTTATTGATTCTAGCTTAATATACTAAGACCTAAATGTTCCTTATGTAACCTATCTAGTCCGAACCCGATATTATTCCTTTCATAATAAACTCCCTAACCACCCAAACTCACTAGATTCTAAGCTTGCTTCCTCTTCCATTACTGCCAATCCTCCGAGGCGCCTGAAAAGAAGATGGCCTCGTGACCTTATATTGTAAACTGTTTTTAGAGTTCGACTACCGGTAGTTTCTCTACATCCTGTATCTTATCATTATGTCATTATGATCAAATTTACTTCTTGTATTTTTTATACAGTTGTAAATATCAATAAATAAATTAAAAAAAAGCTTAATATACTAATTTATTTTATTTTAATCTTTGTATGCATGTTTTAGATTTTTTTTTAAAAATATTATTAAATGGTAAATATGAACGATCCTGTTCGGTTTTATGCATGTATATATTTCTCTACTATATTTGGAATGTTTATATATTTTTTATACTTTTGACTTTAATTTTGTTTTATGTTTGATGGAAAAAAGAGAGAAAATTTAAAGAATATAAATAATGGAAAAATTACACACATTTAAAGAACGATAAAAGCTTGAGAAAAAAATTGAAATGTGTAAAGAAAAAATTTAAAAAAAAAATTCAATAAGATTTTTAAAAAATACTAGTCGTAAGTATGCTGTGTATGAGGCAATACAATGAAGTTGGGCATCACAACAATTTTAACAGTGTTTTCTCTGTTACAATCTATGATAACACAAGAATCGAGAATTTTGAATGTATTCCCAAATATTATACTGACGCTATGGACAATAGTCAAGAATTGTGCCGGAACAACACGAAGACATGGAGGTCTATGGACATGAGGCCTCGACTGTCGACAAAGGAACAATAGGGTGAGGCGCCTTCCGGGCTCAAAGGAGATGCAACAAAAAGATTGTTGGAACGAATCCTCTTTGTGGGCTTCTGGGTCAAACTAACCATCTCCCGAGGACCGCTGTTGGGTAGGGTGGTCTACGGTGGACTGTCCGTCGCTTCAGGTGTAGGTTTGTACAATCCTATAACGTTAAAAGAAATATTGAGTTCTTTGACAAAAGGATTTAGTTATTTTAAATTTCTTTAAATAGGAGTTTCGAAGTCTCGTTACGAAATATAAAAAGGAAAAATCGCGGATATATCTCTAATGATGTTTTTATTGCTAACATAGATTCAAATACTGAGAAGATGGTCAGTAGTACATTTAGTGGATTAGTAATAAAAACAAATAAGTTGAACGAGTGCTAACGTTACAGCCTAAATTTCAGGCCATCATCAAGGTCAACTACATGGGGATTTTCCGCTACAAATCAATATAATTAACCTTTATTGCATTACCATCATTACGATTATTATATATAATTGATGAAATCAATGATCAATAACATTAAAGGTAATTGGTCATCAATGATACTGAAGATATGAATATTCAGATTTCAGAAATAATAGTACAGTGTAATGTAATAATGTAATATTAAAATATAATTGTAATGTTAATGAACTAAAATTATCTAAAACTCGGAAGCTTTAAAACATTATCTATACTGTTATATAAGGGCGAATAGTTTGTTTGAACACACTAATTTCAGTAATAATTAGGAAAATTTTAATAATTATTTTTGTATCAGATAAGCCTATAATTGAGGAAGGCCTTAACACCTTGCTACGACCGATAATAAAACAGTAATAAAAAATAAAATAATGTAAATATATTATTAGGTCCTATTGAAGATCTCTAAATAGTCTCCATCTCTAATAATTAAATGTCAGGGTTACATGGCTCAAGTGTCGAATTGATTACATAGAAACGGATTGGAACTGTCTCAAAATAAATGGCTTTAAACAAATAGATCTGTCAGTCTTGAACCATTCCTAAAAAATCATAAACTACTTTATTTTATGTGCTGGCGGGCATCTGTTCGTCTAATGATTTCTAGATGAGATATATTTTCCATGAATCAAACATTTTGCCCGAGCAACTAGAAATCAACATGTGAACTTACTTTGTAAAATATGAAAACTACTACTCCTACGAAGATAATTATTATAAACTGCTTTATGACACACTAAACTAGCTTTAATTTCAGTGCCAATAGCTACCTATACATCGTATGCTTCCGGAAATATAGATTTTCCGAAATAATTCACTAATTACTGATTTTTTATGAAACGTTGTTTTTTTAGTAAGTTATATTTCGGAAACTATTGCACGTAAACATTTCTATTAGGGCTCATATTTGAAAAAATTGACTCTACCTTAAATGATGTTCTATCAGTTTTTCTATTGTTGTTGATAATTTAAAGATATAGATCTACGAATGCAAAATAATTTTTTAACGTTTTGAAGCATCCGTAATTTTTCATTCCCCTAACTATGCTTGGCAGATACATCAATTTTCAATAGTAATTATAAATAGTTTCCATTAAAGTAATCAAAAATTAGGGTAAAATAGCTGACAATTTACTCCTGTTGGGCTCTTGTACTGTCAGACTCACATGTTGTGAACCAATGCGATAACTAATGTTTCAGTTATACTCATATTTACTAATACTTAAATAATTTAATTTTCACGGCACCTCTAGCCTATTCGTTGTATACGGCACCTAAAAAACCCGCAAATAAATTATATTTTCTGTTATTATTTCTTGAAATTTACAACTATATTCATAAATGAAAATACTGCAAATATATGTGAAAAGCTATAATGGCATCATTTGTGAAGAATTTATTTATTGGTAGCACTCCAAATATAAATTATACATTATACTTCTTGAGACCATCTTATCTTCGTGTACTGTGGAGTATAATCACGAATAGAACAGGAAGCAAGGTTAGAAACTAGTGGGTATGAGTGGTTAGGGAGTTTATTATGGAAGGATTGATATCTGGTACGGACTAGATCACATGGTACAAGGAGATCTTTACATTTGAAACAACGTAAGGAGCATTAAGGGATTTTATGAACGATTTCGGGGATTAGATATAAGAAGAATTCGATGGTTTAAAAAAATAATTATAGGGAATATAAATTACAAATTATTATCCAAATAACCATCCTTAAATCTTTTGAAACAGGTGGAATCAATAATTGGGTGTTTCATAATTACAAAATAAACTTACTTCACCTAAGGACAGTTCGATTCCATTTAAAAAAAAGTATAAACTATACAATTGAAATTAGCTCATACTTTTTTTTCAAGATGTCAGTTCAAAAGTGAAATTTTCACGGAGACTTCTGTTTTACAAATATCAGTTCTCACGCCTACGACTGTATCGGATGGCATTATCAAGTGGAATGACTTGAAGAGATTTCTTCCACATCTTTAATGCCACTATTAATCGATCAAGGACTGAGTAGTTGCTAGAAATCTTCACTTATCGTCTACTTTCGCTAGCGACCGTGAACCAGCGTTTCATGCGTCGCTACCGCCGATAATTAGGCGTTCTCGGGCGACGACACTCACCGAAAAGGAGAGAGTGCGGGAACACAGTCTAGAACCTTCTCGAAGAGTGTATTCCTCGAAAATACCCCTACATGAAATTAATTTAAAAATTTTATTATTTGTAATTATTATAATAGTAACGTATATAATTTTAATTTTACTTTAAATAATCAATAGCATGATAACTTCTTCAGTCTTCTTTATACCCTATCCAAGAGAGATCGATGGTCTATTTGTGTATTGCTAAATTATAAACTTTGGATAGGCCGGAGTGAAAGTGCTTGAGCGACTTTTCGAAAAGGTTAATTCGAAGATAGTTGAATATTTTCGAGAAGCCTAGATAAATGTAATCTGCGTGAGATTATACAGTGCGAAACACAAACACTGCTCACAGGCTTTTGAAATAGCAGCAATCCCCACTGATCTTCCGGTCGCAGGTTATTTTCAAAAGGAACTTTTTCGACAACGCAATTCTTTGTCATTATTTACAATACGATTACAGGTATATATCGTACAACAGACATCGTACAAGTCTCCAACTTGAACTTGACTTGTTTCCATTAAGCACAGGACATTTTTGTGCTCCAATACGAAAATATTATTTAATATAGTTGAGATTTATGTTATCACATGTACTATACTAATGAACACTATAAAATGAATATGAAATTTCGATAAAAAATAGAAAATTAATATATTCAGACTCTACAAATAATTAACACATTTTAAGCTCTCTCATGTGAGTAATAGAATTATTTCCGAAATCAGTTTATTATTTTCCAATTAAGTAAATTTTTATTCTCTAGAATTCTTCAAATATTAATTTTAACAATTTGGCAATTGAAATACAAATAGCTTGGCAAATTTACTGGATAAATATCACAGCTTATGTTGTGAATTATAAAAAATATACAGTACTTAATATGGTTGTATCGACACCGTTCCCGGTTCTCAGGAGCGATGATTTTGATGAATGAGATATCAAACGAAAGGAAATTTGATACAGAAGTGACAAATGTCAATTTCAACTGGAGTTAGATTGAGCGGAATAATGATTTCACTTACAACGAGTGTTCTTCTGAACGGCAAAACAGCAGTTATAAATTTCGTATCGGCAAAAATGGGTTTTTATCAGTACAACTCAAGGGTATAGAACTTAATGAGAATAAACTCTCCATTCAAATTAAGTAATTATCAGCAGTTATATATCAAGTTTTAAAAAAGAAAAATTCAATATAAAAAAAAAAAAATTATGCTCTTCCATCTAAAATGCATATAGTATAAGTCAATTAAATTAATCAAAATTATCGAATAGCTAAGAAGACATTACAAAAACCAAATTGATTCTATTTTATAATTCTATACAAGCGAAAACAGCGTTTGCTTGGAGTTAATTACAAAAATGTTAAATATGTTTATTGAATATTTTAATTATTATTTATTGTAGATACTGAAGTTAATTGTTCGGTAAATAAAATTTTAAGGAGATTTTTTATTCTGCATTTTTTTTTGTAGATGAAAACATCCATAATTTATATAAAAACCCAATAAGGATGTAACCCAATAGAGTTATTGATAGGAAAACATTATGGTTATATAACATTATGGCACATATTTGATTGATTAAAGTCTGTACAGTGTAGGTTGAATTTTGAACACGTCATTGTGTATCGTGCTTTTCGGAATCAAGAGAAACAATTTATTATAATTTGAAAACATTTTTCACTACATACAATTTTTATAATAATATGTACAAGGTGCATCTGTCACCCCTGGTACCATCTGTCATCATGATTTTGGGTTAGAATTTGTACAAAGTTTTAAGGTGCCTCTATATCTATGGCAAATTCTGCCATGCGCTGACGTAAAGATGAGTGTTGGTTTTTGAGAACAAAGCAAAGGGTGCGTCTACTGTGTCCACCTTAGCGTTGTTTTAGAACTGTTAAGAGATATGCATTCGGGATATTCGAGTTTCAATTGATTGAAAAATATTCCTAAGTTTAAGATTGTATAAATTAAAATCCTATCGATTTCGATTTGGAATAAATACATTGTTTCAAATTCTATCAGTTAACTTTCCGGTCTAATTTTGATGTAACATATCACTAATATTCATTTATAAAGGCATTATTTGTCTAGGTAATTAAATTAACAAGTTTCTCATGCAAATTCAAGAACAAAGGTTGAATTTATAGCTTGTGTAATACAATTTTTACGATTTCTTACTATCTACCATTTATATGATGAAAGCTGATATTTAGTTTTTCTTTCATTTAACTTATCTTTATATTATTGTTATGTTAATTTTGATAAAGTAGATCGAGTGTAATAGCCGAAAAAATAATACACCAATGTTTTTGTTGCTTCCTTTGTTTACCAAGCATTTGTAATTGTTCCAAGCAATTAGTATACGTGTAGATTCAGCATTAAGCTTAGAGTTTCCCTTCCATTATCAGCTAAATAGATTAAAAACTATCGATTTTGTGTATACATAACTTACTGACCAAAAATGATGAAATTCAGTAAAAAAAAAACAAAAAAACTTTTCCAGTCCACAAAAACACTCCTGAATGTCGTCACAATACTAGGGATATTGATGATCTTTAGTTTAACATGTTAAATGGAGAAACTTAAGTTAAATGGAAAAACTTAAGTTAAATGGAAAAACTTAAGTTAAATGGAGAAATATTTCCTTATTTTATTATGTTAAAATGATATAACATGTAACATGGTCCTGTGTCTGTTAAATGACGAATGCCGTTACGGAACAGATCAGCTGAGCTCGTCACCATTTTATTTGTTGTTTTGATTGCTTTGGTCGTTATTATAACATATAAGCAAGGGATGACAATAATAATAATGTAATGACAATTGTCAATTAGCTCATCTTAATTTCTCTTCCTCATAAGTTAGAAGATCAACAAGGCACTCAGTAGCCAAACTTTTACATAAATTCCGCTTTTCACTTAATTTAGGCATGTTGTATAAACTACTTTAGTAAAAACTTACAAATAAACAATGACATGAAGTTTTGGAAGGAAATGTTATAAAACAAGTTGCTGAAAAATCCGCTAGAAGCTCTTGTACATTTAACATGACTTTAAATAAGGCTGCTCACAATCCTATACTTTTAACTTGGTAAAACATTTTAGATTTAACATAACATCTTGAATACTCCTACTGAAGGAGTCTGACCTACCTAAGTTAGGTACGCTGGATTTCCCCAGACAGTTTTATGTCAACACAAACCCCCAATCCAGGTAAAACGTTTTTTTTTTAAGTGTCAGATTAAAATTCTTTTCATACATATATATGTTTTTGTTTCACCAATTTACTGTTCGAATAGTTATGTATCGATTGTTTTATAACTATCTGTTTTACATGACTGTAATACCACTAACTCAAGCAAGATTCGAAACAGATCTGGGAATAAATAAAATGCTACAGGATAAGAGCTACGACAAACGTACTACATGATTTTTTCTCCCTCAAATCTCCATTAGAGATTAAAGCAGAACACCAGTTGTGGTTTAACCTAGTATTTGACGGTTCCTCACAGGAATAATATGAATCCAAACAAGAATTCCTATAGCGATAACAAGTATGGGTTGGGTGCGACGACATATTTCGAAACTAGAAAGTGAAATTGTTTGGTCTTAAAGGCCATGGTTATTTACCTAGCTATATTTATCGATAGTTATAGAGTAAACGAATCGTTAGTGACTTGTTTTCTCACCGCAATGTCAATATAAGCTGCCTTGAACAGCCTTGGGTTGATGTCACAGCCTCCTTGTTGTTTGTCCTCTTCTGGCATTGAAAGATCTGGTTTGACGTTCAAGGATCGTATTCCGTACAAAGCAGATTGACAACTATCAATTAAATTAATTAAAAATATTAATGTCAATTAATTCAGCATATTATGAGTTAACGACGTGACTAGCAAGAGGAATGTTTTGAAATAAATATACTTATTTCAATAATAAGCTGGTTAATTTTTATTTTTGTTTCCTCACTTCCGAAAATAAGGAAGCTTTCAATTCAAGCTAAAAATTGAAAAAAAAAATCTTCTCATGATTATAAATATCCACACGCATTTTAGGAGTCAATCGTCAAGGAAAAAATTTAGTATTATGTATGTTTGTCTCTTTGAAGCCAAATTTGAATTCGGACATGATAATTGTTACTTTTAATCAGATTTAGTTAATAATAATAAATTCTTTATTTATTCTTAGGCATATCTCTTTATAATAATAATAATAATACAAAAATATTTTATGGGATTTAGAATATTAGTAATAAAGTAATTTTTAGGTCTTTAAACAGAACAAAATAAATTTATGACACTAATAACTTAAAATCTACTAAACCGGTCAACTTTTTCAAATTTGTATCTATACAATATTTAAAAAGCGCCTAAAATTGGAAAACGGCGTAAAACCGCCTATTTATCTCACCTTTAAAACAGACACTTATAGTGAGTATGGATCGATGTAAATGCCACAATCTCACAAGAGGAGATCATAATACAAAAAATACTAGAAGGATATCATTCCCGGCAAACCCGCGCCGCTAAAACCCCCTGTATAGCGACGGTCCTAAATCACTTTTGAAATATTTGCTTAAAACAGGAATAGGTGACTTATGTGATGTCATCCGCATAGGCAGCAACCACTCCCTTCGGGTTCTGGATCGACACCACGGGGGCTGTGAAAAGCACGAATATTATTAGTCCCAGCACAGAGCCTTGGGGCACTCCACAGGTTATAGGAACAGGAGTCGAAATGCGAAAAGGCACACAGGGAGCGACGGTCCTATATTACTATTGAAAAATTTGCTTAAAATGGGAAGAGGAGACTTTAAGATAGTCAAATCGAGCAATATTTAAAAAGCGCCTGAAACTGAAAAATAGCTTGAATTTTAATTTACATATGTATTACACATGTACAACACGAATAGATCGAATGTATTGGATCGCATTGCATGGAATAAAAACGATGCCAAAATAATCGATTGTATGTTTAAAAGTAATTAAATTGAGATTTTATTGGATAGATTAGTTAAATATATAGAAATATTTATATCAAGCAATATTTAAAAAGCACCTAAAATTGGCAAACGGCGAGAAACCCGTTTAAATAGCTGAAGCAAGAGTATTTTTATTTAAAAAAAATTACATTTAGTTTCTGAAATTAATAACTCAATTAAAACAAGCCAATTGAAAAAGCAATTCATTTACCTAGGTTAAATTATAAATCATATTGTACTATCATCTTAACTATAAAATAAAAATAAACAGTGTAAGTATTAAATAACACTTAGACATATATTCTCTTAAACCAATTAGGCAATGCATGTGATTATTTTAAAAACTGGAATATTACATAACGAGATAAAGAGCTCTCATATCTCAAATGCAAGTACCATCATTAAGTCACTTTCTGTTAGGTGTTGTCATACAGAAAGTTTGGAAATCGAAAATGAACCCAAAATAACACGGCTTCTATAATATATAGTGAAAATAAATAAGGACTTCGAAGTATTACATCACACGAGGAAGTTTCATGTGCAAGTGTAAAACCTATCATATACAACGAAACCAACAATAATGCTAATTTTAACTTGTTGATGATGGTATTTGTACATCGAGAATCAGATAACAACAAAATCTATGTCACCTTCATATGAAGAGCAAGTTAACTAACTGAATCAATTACATAACTTATATAAAATAAAGATCTGAACATTTCGGATTTATTCTCCAATGTTTTATAAAAGTGCTATTATTATAAAAAATTAATTAAGTAATATTTAATTTTCTGAGAAATATGTTTTTAAAATATAAAATTAAATAAACCCAGATCAGATAATTTTTAAATATATAAACGTAGGTGTATGTTTTTATGCGTTTCTGTAAATGTATTTGTAATCCCATTTATTACATAGATATATACATATAAATACATTTCGAATAGCTGACCTTGGGCAATGAGAGGAGTTGGAATACTACCCAATGGGGACAGCTACTTCCATTTTTTTTTTCAAACTTCCGACTTCTCATTCTTTTATTATTCAACTCTCTATTCAAATACTAGAAATTTCTAGTATGTTTGGAATAATCAAGGCATAATTTGAGCAACGTTTTTAGATAATTACGTTAAATACGTCAATTTGCCTAATGATTTCATAATATCCTTTCTTTAGATCTTCGTCTCCCTATAATCAAGAATAATTGAGATGAAATTTCCTAGAGATCCTGGGGTTTATCACTGATATCTCTATAATGAGAATTGCTTTATTGATGAAACATAGAATAAATCGACTTCTATAATATCTGTATAATTAGAGTTATACTGCAAATAGTTATTAGTTAATCTGTCATGTAACTAATGGTCTCCTTAAGGTTTACTTAGAATGCCACTAAATTTTAGTCCAAGTTATAAATAACATTTCTAGAGGTGAAGATCTCGCGGCCATCTTCTTTTCAGACGCCTAGGAGGATTATAAGGTAATGAAGGAGAAGCCAGGTTAGAAACAAGAGTATTTGGGCGGTTGGGAAGTTTATCATGGAAGGATTGGTATCTGCTTCTGACCGAATCGGCAGCATATGAGACATTGAGGTCCTGATGGATGGCTTGATTCGTCACAAGGTAAGGAGCATTAAGAATTCTACGAAGGATTTTGAACTGTAAGGATTGGATTTGGGATGGGAAGAATTAGATGGTTTAGTGGAGCCCCAAAGCTCAACTCCGTATGTCCAGATAAGCCTTGTAATAGTCATTTAGATCAGTCTTTCGTAATGGATTGGCAGTTTAGACCGTTCCTGAAGCTCTAAGCAAGAAAGAAAAGAACTGTAAATTTGTATCAATCAGTAATTTTTATTTTATAACCACTACTTAAATTAACTGTTTGGAAATCACGATTTATGATATGGAATTAATAGATTACTCTAGGCTATCTCTCCAACAATTTATAAATTGAAAAAATGATACAGTAAGAGAAGTAGATACATAGCTGCTAACCACTTGGATTTCCAAAGAACGGACATGCCTATCAGAACGGAAAATCTATCTATAATGTTCACCGATCTATCTTGTAAAGACAGCAATCTTAGAAACTAGACAAGTTGCATTCTATGCAAAATGTAATAAGCGGGTCGCAAACCGTTGGTTCGCCCTTCAGCCGTGCGCACTGCAATGCCGACACAACTCACGATTTACTTATTAAGCCCAAAGTAGTGCATTGTAAATACATCTGATCCCTCTATCTATCATTCCTATCAGAAATTGCTACTTTCGAAAGCCAGTTTGATAGATGTTATTTCAGTTTTTGGTGAAAGAAGCCAATTATTTCTGACAGAGATCTGATGTGATAGTAGCACTAAACAGGCTAATAATTGACAATATCTGAGCAAGTGAAATCTCCTAACTTACTTTATAAATAGGTTTGCTCAACGTTAAATTACAATTTCGAAAATTGATAAAGAGTCGTTTTTTTCAGATTAATCTACGAAGTTAAGTAAGTAAACACTACATGATTTTTAGTAAAAAATAGCTATCATTAAAAAAATGTATTTATTTTTTTAAATTTATTTACTGTAATTTACAACTCTACAAAATAATACTATAGATAAATACGTTGTATGTTTCATATACACTTGAAAATCTTGGGAAGGAACCACCCATTGGTGGTACTTCAAACATTAATTTAAATTAGAAGGTCCCGTGGCCATCTTCTTTTCAGACGCCTCGGAGGATTATCAGGGATTGTTAAGGATGAAAGATAAAGAATTAATGAGTTAGGATGGTTAAGGAGTTTGAAATGAAAAGACGCATATCTGTTTTGGGCCAAATCTGCAACGAATGGGATGTTAAGGTTTAAAAAAAATAAATAAATAATTAAGTAATATTTAATTTTCTGAGAAATATTTGTTCACTATACTGCGACTTCACTAGCTGATGTATTGTCAATTATTAGCCCTTTCAGTACTAGTATAGCATTCGATCTCTTTCATAAATAATTCGTTCCTAAACTGAAATTGATTGTACTTTCAAGTATTATCAGTAATGACACAGCAAAAAACAAGAAAAAATATTATACTATGTTTTTTTTAGATTTATTCATTAGTATTTACAACTTTACATAAAATATAATCTGTTTTACAGGAGTAAAAGCAACATTATTAAAGAATACCGTAGGGCAGGTTTACGACGAATGGTAAAGGTGATTTGATGGGATTTGTTGGAATTTCTTTTAATCCTCCAAATACGACACCATTCTTCGAGGGCTGTGATATGGGATTTGAGACTTTGTGTTACAATCAAAGGATTATTATTAACTGCGAGTACACATGTGTCATTGGCATACGTGGTATACTAAAATTTTAAAATATATTTCAAATATTATTATATAATTTCTATTATTAATGATTTGTTTGAGGCAACTTGGCTTTTTAATAGTTTTTTTATATCGAAGATATTTCTAAGATATAATTTCCTTAATAACACAGCCATGGCAAGTTTGTAAGTACATTGCGAACTCAAGATCTAGAT
>NW_027114044.1:331887-348014 GCF_000696795.3 Halyomorpha halys
ACCTTTAATTTTTCTTATTATATCTTACTTTTTTACATTTTATACCCCTGTTATTTTACACTTATGTCTTTGTTTTCCTTTTGTAACTATGTGTTTGTATCTTTTTTAGCCCTGACGAAGCCCTGCAACGTGGGGCGAAACATTGGCTCAATAAAATAGTATATTCTACTATTTGAGTTTTTTGACCGCACCCGGACCATATTCCTTTCATCTTTACACACGGTCAATCAATAATCTTCCAGTATGGACAAAATTAGTTCGAAACGTCATGAAATGAATAAATAAAGACTAAATTATGGTTTAAGTGTATGTCGATTTTCTCAGAAGTTGGTATATAGAAGAATAGAAGAATATAAGATCATTGGAAAATATTTTATGCTCTTAATTCGATTATTATAGTGAGATAATACATTTCATTTTTTTTTATTTCATAGATGTTTTTTTAATTGCTTAAAAATAATTTAGGAGATCAACCTCAAATTCGTGTGCAACCTCTAAAATATAGATAAGTAAAAATTCAAAACTTTCTAGGAAACCCCCTTTAAAGATGCATAAAAAATATTGTTATTTTATATTAATATCTTATTCATTTTTTAAAGAAATCATGGTCACTTCTCATTATCTCTGCTTAAAAATTATAGTCATTAGTCATAACTATCAATCATCAGTAATCATATATCTTCAGTAGTTAAGAAAGTAATAGGCGTATACATTCTTCATCACAAAGTACAGGAAGATATTAATTTGAAAACGATATCAGATCTCCTATTCTCTGCCAATTTAGAGAGATCCTTCCAATGGCTGATGGATTTGGCAACATCATATCCTGATCCATTACAGCTCTACGAGATTTCTTTTCAGTTGACCGCTCGTTAACGCGGGATACAATTAATTACGAGGTTGAGAGTGAAATCGAGAAACTGCAAGCTCATCCGAATTTTTCGCACAAGATACCTCAGGAGCTCTATCGGGAAAGAAGCGAAGGCCAAATTAAAGACGCTATCAGACGGTGGGAACCGCAGGAGTCGCTACGGGTCAGAGGTCGCGGGTTAAGAGTCGCAATACCAGCATTTTAGAAAGCAACTGCCCCTAATGATCAATGAGCTCACTAATCCATGGATTAATTCCCTCGGCTCAGGATCTGTAAAATTTTAAACAATTAATGCGTAGAATAAGATATGAGACATCAAGTGAAGGATCATTAAACCTCTCTCCACTTTCTCAGCCGTGTGAATTTAGATTTTACACGTTTTGCAAACATGAAAAGGGATGTAATTATGTTTATCCTCAGATAGCAAAGGTGTTCTTTAATGTTTCTAAATGTTTACGGTATCTAACATAAATTACATTGAAATATACAAAAATAAAAGTCATTAGGTAAAAAAATGCATTTTTCTAATATTTTAGATATTTTAAGGAATTTGTTGATTTTTTGAATAGATATATCTTTGTATCTATCTAATCAAAAAATACTTCTGACGGGTGAAATTTAAAGAATATTCACTGCTCTTTGACTTTGTAAATAAATTTATTACACTAAACAAGAATTATTCAGAAGTTCAAAGCAAAAAAGTTCTAGATTTTCAGCTCTCTCCAGGTAATCAAGATGTAGTTTCTATCACTCATAAATAACAACCCAATATATCATAAACTTCAGAATACTTTCCAGATAGCAAATATCTGAGTGCTGGACTGTCTACACTAGCTGTCCACGATTTATTGTTCGAATTATTTTACCAATTAACAACCCTGATATTTAGCTAAAAGGTTTAAATAGTTTAAAACAAAGTAATTTTCAAATATTTTCCTACATTAAATATTACCTGAAGTCGTCAATTTGTGGCTTAGTATTCCACAGATTTGTATAGGTTGGCAACAATTTTGAGCAGAGATGCCTTATTTACACTTTATACAAATTTACATTCTTAAAAACAATTAGTAATTAAAACAAATTATTTGTTTTCGGAAGTAAATAATGAAGAATTTCGTTCTTTATGGATTGACTAAACCCAATATGATTATTATCATTGATAAAAATGCGCGAAAATAGAAGTATGTTTTATGAGACTGGTAATAAAAAAAATAACTTATATTCTTTTCCGAAAAAATATCAAATGGAATTACATTTTGGAATAAATCATTGTAAGATTATCCTCATCATATAATAGAACTGTCCGTATTATTTAAACCACAACGTTAAACATTTTCTTTTGTTTGTAAATGTGTCTCACAGAGAAAACCCTGTTGCACAGATTTTCTTTAACTGTATTTACAACCTGGTCCAGTTAGGATGCTTAGAAAAAAATCCTTAACAACTAATATCACCCCATTTTTATTTTAAAAAAAAAGAAAAACTATAGGAGCGGAACTGACTATCCGTTGATTTTAAATTAAGTACCCACAGTATTTTAATAACTGCACAGGGCCTGGTTGATTTAATAGCTTGGGACCAGTTTCGGCAGAAGGGCAGCAATAAATCGAGAAAGTTGCCTTCGAAAGTCATCCGAGAAAATCAGATCCAGGAGCCTTTCAAGCCTTAATTACCCTCGCCAACTGATTGATTTTTTTTTTATTAAGAAAATGTACGTGCTTCCAATAAAAATTCATTTTTTAAACTGAGTAATTATTCAAGAGAGGCAATCAAAATTAATAAAAATAATAATATTTTATACCGGCCATTTGGTTGGCCTCCTTCACTACAACAAAGAATATACAAATCATAAGAATATGTAGAATAAATTTATTACCAATGAAAGAAGAATATTGAATAATTCAGGTGTTATGAAGCATTAAAACTGACTATAGAAAATAAACTCACACAGAATAAAAAAATATGTTAGACCTAACCAGAGTAAAAACAATAAAGTAAGGAAAACATATATGGATAAAGAAAGTAGCCAAAAAGAGAGTGAAAATAATTAACAATATCAATTATATTATACCTTATAATTTCGTTGAAAAGGAGTTATTTCTCACTTGGAGTTCAACTGTAGATACATTTTTTTCCAGAGGATTTGATTTTAATTCCCTACAACGAAGAGTTGTATCCAAATTACGAGGGTTCACTCTAGTTCAACTGTTGAACAAGGATGAGTTTCTTTTTCTCTCGTGGACTGTTTTCATTTCTCCTCTGCAATATTCTTCGGGGAGGGCTATAGATTTCGGTCCAAGAAGAAGCGTCATCACAATTTCAATAGTTTTCAGAAAATTAATATTAATAATATTTCTCAGAGTAAAATTGTATACTATTTTTTCCTAAACTAAGGCCGAAGAATAAAAGCGTACTAAAATTAACATTCTGCTCTCGGCCATTTATGCAATGCTAAATTGCTACAGAATCAATCATCCATTGTTAGTCATACAGCCAACTAAAATATTGGTTGTTGGTGGATAAAAACTAACGATTTAACAGAAAAAATATCGTACATAGGCCATTGAATGAAAATCCATTGATGGAAAGATTTGAAAGAGTTTAGAAGATTTCCTTATTTATGTTATTTTTAGGGTGCTGATTACAAATTTCTTTGGGGCTGCAACATTTCTCTCTGAAATATTTTTAAAAAAATTTTAATAAAAAAAAAATTTGTTTAAACGATTTTCTTAACTACAGGTCAATCCATGCTTTCTTTCAGCCACATCAACCTAAACTGAAGTAAGAATGTAAATTACTAACATTTTTACCGTATGATAATTTTTGCCTAAGATATCGTTTGAGAGCATTTGCTCGTAGTTTAATGGGATTCAGTCAAATAAGAATTACACACTGTGTATAATTAAAATCATTAGAGCCGTTCTTTAGAAAATTGATAATGTAAAATGGTGCTTTCATTAAGTCAATCTTAAGTCGACTATAAATATGTGATTTCAGTTATACACTAACTATAACTACAGTTTCGGGTACAACTCCTTATTTTTTTTACCTCAGGGTAAAAGAAGGAAGTACATGTATCTTACACTTTTATATTGTACTTAATTATTATTTGTTTGTTCCACAGGAGGGAACGAAAAAAAAAACATAACTTTTTGGTTTTGAACTAGTATTTCCAAATATACATATACATACATACGAGTATCATTTTGCGTTATTTTGTTATTTGGACTCAGTTTCCTTAAAACTTGTATTTCCATTAAAAATTCGGATTCGAAATATTTTACGATACTCTCCCTTATCTACATTTCATACATAGACAAGTAAAAAAAAAAAAAAAAATACAATCTAATATTATTCGATAACTTTCCTTTTGTCCTTATTGTATAGAAATCCAACGAATTTTTAAGCCATAGGGGATATTATTGTTGTTACGTAATAAAGCTAAAGGTAGTTTCATAATGTTCCACGAATATAGAAGGCTGAACTTTGGCCCTGGTATTCCTTATAAGCGTAATATCTACAGTAATAGCCCTTAATTATAAAATTAAAAAAATAAAAAGTCCCTTAAAAAGACTTTGGTCGCCTAAACAATTTTGAAGTTTATTATATTTAATGGTTGCTTACATAAATTTGTTTGCTTAATAGTGACAGTCATGATGAATGTGCACGAATAACTGACAGGAAATTTAAATCCAAAAAAGGAAATAGTTTCCTGAAAAAAACAAAACAAGAAATAACAGCAAACACACAGTAAATGAACTTAATTGAGTAAAAATTAAGGTTATATACTTAAGGAATATATTTATTATTAAATAATCATGGGTAGTACGCTTAATAAAAAAAATTCAAAAGAGTATCTAGTTTTTAAATGTTTTTAGTAACATAAAATTAATAATTTGAAATTAAATAATTCAAGAAGTTACACAAATATTAGTAAATGAGTTCAATTTTTTTTATTTTGCTCTTCAAAATAACCTTTTAAGAGACAAACAACGTAAAACTATATCCCTGAAATCGATTATTTAAATAATAAAATTATTGTAAAGGATAGTAACATAACCAAATTAGTGAAGAGAAAAATGCAGATCATAAAGTCTCGAAAAGTCAACAATGCCTAGAATATTATTTCATCTGATTCCTTCATTATCAAGAATTTCTTCTAATCATCTAGCTTTCATATTTCCAAAGCATTATACAAAGTTATGTTATTTTTTATAATTTTTGTTTATTGAATATATCGGCAGTTTACATGTGAGGTAAGGGATGGATTTGTTGATTCAATGTTCATAGATGTTATTCGGGCTTTACAACGGTATTCCTTTTCATTAAATTTTATATTATAAGTATACATGTATGGAAATTTATATTTCAAAGAATAGAAAAAAATAAATAGATGGTTCTTTATTTATTAATTTTTTTTATTAAAATTTAATTCTGACTCATATTTATAGACAATGGTAATAGTGCTCATAGAGCTCATTCAAACATATAGTTTGAATAAACATATATTTTTTATATATTATTTTTAAATTAATTATTTATAATTTAAATTATATATATTTGTTTATATAAAACAAATATATATAATTTAAATTATAAGAAATAAAAGAAAAAATAATCATAATAATATAATTAAATTAAAGAAAAATTAAACTTAAAGTAAAATAACATCTTAAACAATCATTCATTTTTACAAAATTGACTATGGAGATCCCACTTCTCTCACAACCGCGTCCCTGTTTTTACACCAGCCAATGGTGGATGAATGAGGAAGATGGTTCTTTAACTATGATTTTTTTTTTAAAATTAATTCTGCTGAATTAACATTTAATGCAAGAATGGTTAATTGCTTGCGCTGGGCACTTTAAGATATGTGATCATACAAATTAGAGATATGGTTCTTCAAATTATTTTTTGATTAACTTTAGGTTTTAAACAACACGCGAGTAAAAATCATTAAGTACAAACGTATTATAATAATCAAATATAAGAGGTGATTTTCTGATTTTTGATCAGCAAAATCACTAATTACTTTTTTATACTCTGTTTATTAATATACATCAGTTTCAATCAATATCAGTGATAAACTCCTCGATATTTCTTGTTTCTTTTAAATTTATGGACCACAAGGGAAAGGGAGCCGAGTGAACCCATGGGGTAAAGATTGGACTGGTAAGACAACGAACAATGTAGACATAAAAATAAACTCAAATTCATAGTATTTCAGTATTTGCAAAGGAGGAAAATCTACTTTTTTCAGGAACGTTGCAGTAATGACATAAATGATTATGAGAAAAATATCCACTCCAATAATATTTCAACATTAGAAGGTCTATCCGACATTTTCTTTTCAGGCGCCTTGGAGGAATATCAGAAATAGAAGAGAAAGAAAGGTCAGAAACCAGTGAGTTTGGATTGCTAGGGAGTTTAACATGGAATGATGGATAGGAAACATATGGACAAGGTCTATACGACTTATTATATTTGTGATAATGTAAGGAGCACTAAGGATCTTACGAAGAATTGGATACGAGATGAATCCGATGGCTTAATGGAGCCCCCAAAGCCCAACACCTCAAACTTAAAGTTCAAAACTTAAAAGAATTAAAAGTATAACCAGATCAATTTATATGATTGAATCTAACTGGTCTAGGGTGAGATATAAGGTCGATTATCAGAGGAAATCGCACACCAACTCAATCTATCAAGAAGACACTGATGAGCTAGACCACCGAAGAACAAGCTTGTGGAGGCGGTGGAGAAGAAAGAGCTAATTTATTCCATAGCCCGGGGGCCGACATCCACGGATTAACAAGGTCAGCGAACCGCCGGGTCGTTGGGTGTAGCCTTCCACTTCCTCATATCACCAGAGGAATCTGATCTGTGACTCCGTGAATCTGCGACTCTAAGAACCTCAAAGAGAAAGTAATCATAGGGAGAATACAAATGAAATTCTCGTACTATTTTTTATTTGAAAACAAAAATAAATAATTGCACGTTTCAATGATTATCACTTTTATTACTCCCCTTGCTTGCCATTTTGTGACCTACTTTCTGCACCTAATTAAGGAACTTTGAGTGGTTAACTACGAGCAATGAACACTCAACAGAAAATATCGAAATCCTACACCTACAAATAAGTCACTTAAAATAAACATGGATGCTTACTCCACTCCATTGAGTGGTTGATGATTTCAAGATAAGGATGGAGTATTGAGATTATCATAATATCGATACTTAAATATTTTTTTCTTTTAACCAAACTTAGTAAGAAATCTCTGGATATATTAGTAACGCGTTTACAAAACAAGCTCCAGTAGCGGAAACTTTTGAACTCGCATACACAGAATGCCAAAAGTTAGTGCAAGCACGAACAAGTTGTCTTGATTATCTTTTACAAATTTTAGTTGAGTCTAGTCTCTTGGGAGTGCCCAGAAAAAGGAACATTATCATTAATTTTCAAGCATTTATTTCGATTGAATTAATATATTCTTCTAATTCATTATTAAAAATTGCAAATAATTAAAAAAATTATTTTTAATATAATAATTAACGATTATTAGAATTATTAGAAGTTTTTCGGTATTGAAACTGGTCCATTTAACCAAGAGTAAGAAAAAAAATTGAAATATTGTTTCAAAATATTTGGGTTGAGTAAATTTCCTTTTTATGTTTTCCTTATAATGATTCAAAAACTACTTTATAGTACATGCAACTAATTTTAATTTGAGTGCTGACAGACATTAGTACATATAATGATTCCTGAGAAATATTTTTTTCATAAATCAAAATTTTTGTCCGAACAATTAGAAATCGACATTTTGTGAATTTCTATTGTCAAATAGCATAAAAACGAAGATAAATGTAGTAAAGTAATTCATGGCACAAAACTAGCCTTAGTTATCTGTATTTCAACCTGTTCCTGATATATAGATTTCTCAAAATAAATTCATTAACTACTGATTTTTGAGTGCACTTTTTATGAAATATTGCTTTCTAAAAAACTATATCTCGAGAACTATTGAATGTAAATAGTTCAATAAGGGTTCATATTTTAGAAAATGTAATTTTCTTCTTTATTATTTTACATTTGGTTTTCTAGTGTTGTATGTAGTTTTAAAAATATGGAGCTCCGAATGAAAAAATAATTTTATTTAACGTTTTGTAACAGCCGCCATTTATACCCCCCCTTAGCTATACGTTGCAGATATTAATTTCGATTAGTAATTATATTTTTCATCAAAGTAATAAAAAGTCGGGGTTAGTTTTTTTTTCTTTTGGGGGGGGGGGGTTCTTGTAATAAATGCCAAGGCTTAATACCTCTAAATAACCTTCAATTTTATTATTTGTTTTTTTATTTGAAACAATTAAATATCTCCCATTTTTATATTTATTAAAAATATGAAAAAGTAGAACATATGAAAAGATTTGATTTTTATCTTATAAAGATTAAAAGAAAAATATTTTTTCCAGGTTGAAAATACATTCCAGGATATAAGAATAATAATATAAAATATAGAGATGAAATAGTTTTTAAATTTTACTTATCATACATATATTTAGGCCTTTCAGTTAACAGGATGACTAACACCAAAAAATCATACATAGTATTTTTAACATTGCTTTGATAAAAACTTAGTATTAGATAAACGTTTTTAACCAGGGTGTAAATTTTATTTAGGTGTTATATTCTTATATTTCTGTCATAATTTTTCAAAAGGATCACAGATGTATGTCATATTTTTTTTTTTTAAATCTGTTGAAATTTGAGTTAAGCAATCTGTCAATTGAAAGGTCTATTATCAAAATTAATACAAGAAAATATTGACGTAAGAATAATTTAGAAATATTTTTTCAAAAAAAGAACGAGGATTAATTTCAGGCCCCGCACTAGAGTTATTAGTTTACCTATTTTTTGTTTCGTCAGTTACAAAGGTTAATTATAGAAAATAATAAACCAACAGTAAAAAGCAAGCTTCTATATGCGTGGAAAAATTGAATTAGGTTTAACTGGCTCTTCTTGATACTAAATTGTGCAATAACATATTAAAATAAAAAAATAAGTAAGCATAATGACTTACTATAGCAATAAATCAAAGTCCTTGTGAGTGCGCAGATATTCCCGCAGCTATTTACAACATGTTCACTTCTTTTTGTTTTGTTTTTTACAACATATAAAAAAAATCAGAAAAGATCACAAGTCATCTTGTTTAATCATCGTAATTTGCAATGGAAAAAATCTTAAACAACCATTTAACTTAAAAATAACCGTGACGCCCTTGAGAAAAGATAATAACTTCATATATTCCTATGCCACCACTTTTTTTTTTTTAAAGATTTTAATTCTCTTTAATAGTGTGATTTTTTGTTTATGTATATACAACTATACATATAATTGTTTTTACACCAAGCTTATAAATAATGAGATTCCTTTTTATCGATGAATCAAAAGTGTTCACTAACATCGTAAATAACACTAAATATTAACAGACAAATACATGTCACGTATAATAATAAAGTAACTACTTTAAACATTCATGAATGCAGACGAATTGAAAAGTACTATAACTAAAACCAATAAACTAGCCTGAAACCGAACAAAATTGATTATATAAATTCCAAACAAGTTTGAATTTAACAAGCAGATTAACAATACTTAAGACAAATTATAAAAAAGAACTATAACTATAAAAAAATAATTGCTAGTTTGCTTTCTTGAATGAATCGCACTTTTTGTTTCTTCTTTTTATGTTCATATTCTTTTTTCCTTGCATTCTATGTGAAAATAATATTTTTTCGGACTGTTGTTACAATATTCAAAGTGATCCGAGGGGGACTCTGATTGAGGTATTGAAAAGGTGGGGGATATTTTATAACCCGTTTATAATCCATATCATACAAATTTCGGTTTTCGAAAATGACTTAATTGACTATTTTTTTTTAACTCTTGCACATCACTACATTCGCTTAAATCAAGTTGAAATCTGAAAAAGGTGTTGAAAATTTTCAATTAAATAGAGTTTTTATTAGAAAGTTACTTTTTGGTGGTCATTTATTTTCCTCGTCGTTTTTTTTTTTTTTTTTTTTTTTTTTTTTCATGGTTCCACTTGTTTTCCGAACTAAAATGTGTCGAATATACAATGACTACGTTCTACTTCTCTTTTCTTTTCTTTTTCATTAATAATTATGAAATTAAAATAAAAAGTATTAAATACAATGAGCATGTGAACTGTTAAAAAAGATCTCGTTTAGAAAAAAAAAGACCAGTACACCAAAAAAAAATTAAACAGCAATGCCTCATAAATTAATACAAAATGTTAACGCTAATGGTGGGAAGAAACGTAATTGGAAACCTTTAGCATTTAGTATAACTGGGTGATTAAATTTACATAATTTGTGGAGAAACAATTTAAGAATGAGTTCACAACATCAATTCTCAATTATCTTGATATTGAAAGCTTTATTAAAGTTCAATAGACCACAATCAACTAAACAAGTAATTTCATCATTACGAGTTTTATTATAAAAATCAACTTGACTTTGAGAAATCTTTATTTTTAGGGACCGGATTTTTTAAAATTAAATAAGAATCAAAATCTACAAGGCATGGATTTCTGTCTTAATTGCGTACTTAAAGATTAAGTAATTATCAAGTAGATATCAGATTTCGAAAACGATAGTGGAAGACTGGCGCATTCTTGATTACTACGATCAACATTACTACAATTAGCAATACTTTTGCAACTTTTAGTGATTCAGTAGTAGTTTATATTATTTTTTTTTATTACTAGCATTTTATTTACTTATGCTGACTAGAAAATATCTTAAATTTATAATTACATTGTTACTGTCGTTATATAATTATTTGTTTTATTGTTACTGATATGTATATATCATCGAACATCTAGTCGTTTGGAGCTGTTAATAATATAGGTACTTGTAAACTAATAAATATATTTTACTTCAGTTCTTAAGTTAATATGATACATATCATACATATTGTGTGCATATATATATATAAATTATTAAAATACATGTATATGGAAATTTAAATTTGTAAATGGATCATCATTATTATGGTAATAATTTACATAAAAAATTAATTACTTTTTGAAAACATTTAAAAAGCCAGTAAGATAATTCATTATCATATAATTATGAATATGTTGGGCGTATTCAAAGGAATTTGAATATGTCAGAAAGCTGACAATAAACATAATCAAAATTAATGGAAAGTTTGTTTTCTCTAGAACGAACCTTAAAAACAAACAGTTATGACTTAAATTGTTTTCGCATTATAAATTATTACATTTACTAATAATTAATCTGATTTTTTTTTCAATATACTAAGTATCTTTAACCCATTTTGTCGGTATAACTAACCATAGGTTCCTTTTTAAAATTCCATTACTAAACATATAGTACATCACACACTATATATTAATAAACCTCCGTTAAGAAAATTTAACATTCAATGACCGAATAGAATTACCGCTCAGGCTATAAAGATGACCGGGTGGAATGTAGGATACCTTAAGAGCCTAATACCAACTTTCACAACCCATTGAAGTTGCAAATTTTTCTTTACACATGGGAGTAAAGAACATAATAAATTTTTTATTTTACAAATTATGTGCGTAATTCTGATTAATAATTCGATTTAGAAGACTGAAATTATGGCATTGAAGAATTATTATTGAGTGCCATATAATCACCCTCTTTATTGTAACATCCACATGTGTATGAAAACGATGATGCAACATGACATTGCTATTTTATTTTCTAATTGTTATTTTTTAATTTCACTGGTAGGTACTGTGACAAGTATTTAATATCATGTCGGGAAAAGTTATATTCTTTTTCTATAATGGTTGTAGTCTAGGATTTATTACTGCACCATAGAGTTAAAATATCGTAACTGACATTTGTAAAATCTTAAGCTCTTATTAACAATCTTAAAAAAAATATTTTGTACCATCCTTTATGAAGAACTATAAATAAAAGAAAAATTTGATAAATAAACGTTTTACCTTTAAGATTTAAGATAATTTAAATTAAACATAAAAAAATAAATTATTAGATTTATTATTTTTTCGTACACAACCATCAAGCTATATCAACTACCCTGAATAGTGGTGTCTAATTGTTGAAAGAACTGCCCATAGGACAAGACAAGAATTCCAGATGAGTCTCCGATTTCTCCAGACATACTCCACCCACAGCACACTTGGCCACTTTTGGCAGATTGCTGGAATTAGGTCTTACAAGTGGTGAAAGCTCAATGACCGTTCTTGCATTTTCCTAGGTCAGTGTTTCTACATGTCCCCGGATCTCCTGCGGTCCCACTAATTTCTTAATACTAAAACATTATACCTATAACAATAATTCTCTGCGTTCTTTCCCGAGTTAAGCAGAAAATACATTATAATTTGTTTTTTATTAATCGTAAATTACAGCTTACCATCATTATTAATAAGATTTAATTTACGTGGCATATTTTTACAGCATCATTATTTCTGATCGGTTTATTAACTTCTGATTTTTTTTTGTAACATTACATTCTGTCATTTATTAACTGACCATTGTAATAGAAATCAGAGATCACTTTCATCCCAAATTGAAAAATACATAAATTAAATCATACAAAAATAAGAAATAAAACATAATTAAACTTAAATAAAACAACATCAATTCTTGAAATAAGAGAATAATTTAAAAAATGTATATTTTTCTTTGAGTTTGAAAAGATCAAATTTTTTAACCACCAATAATATAATATACAAATAATCTTTAATAGAAAACTAGGAATAAATATGAAATTTTAGACACGAGAAAGAGAACATACAAGCACATTAGAAAAAAAAAATACAAAAATAAAATCAATTTATTTATTTGTTTCATTATAATAAATCGTTCTTACTACTAATTTATTTTATTCAATTTTATTTTAATTTCTTCAATTTAATTCATTAATATTAAATACCACCAACAACAATTATAACAATGGATTAAATCTTGAAACTAAATTCATTTGGTTTAATTTTGTCTAGAACATTCAGAGAAAATAATAGAAATACTGAAGGCGAAAATATTTTATTATTTGTAACAAAATTACTCAGTTTGTGTCTACAGACCATAAGCCTTAACTTATGAATTTTTATAAATATTATATTTCGTTCTGTACGGGTGCGGAAAGTGGTCGCGCTTGAATGGAAGGACGAACGACGCTTTAAGGTCTTCGAAAATAAAGAATTGTGAGCAATATTTGGTTTAAAGGGCATTCAGTCTAATAAATTATGAATTTTGAATTATGCACCTGATAAATGAAAGAATTGCAAAAAAAGTTTTGAAGCGCTGAAAGAATAGTCAAGAGGTCCTAAGCCAAAACGTTGATTAAAGGTTGAGGGAATTAGTTGACTAAATTTTTGTCGATTTGGCTTTTCATGAGGTTTAGAGGATGGTTTAATGCAATCAGATAGGCTAGGGGATTCGTATCTCTAATATGGCAGATATTTCCAAATGGCCGCAGTATATTTTTATGTTTATTGCCCATAAACTCCTAAAGAACAATGACAGCTGAAATACCATCATAATTTATTTACAGCGCATTTAATCAGCTTCAATTCGAACCCTAAAATAGTTCTTTAGGTACATTAATTTATGAGACATAGTTTTTCTAAAAAAGTCTTTTGCGAATTTATTTTGGCTAACATCATGAAAAGTACTACTCTTAGTAAAATCATTATATACTACTTTATAGTATGTTTAATAAGCTTCAAATTGAGTTCTAATAGAAATCATTACGTTCAATATTTTTCTAGATACTAACAGTTTTATAAAAACCAATATTTCTTTCCAAACAATGGTTTATGAATTTAATTATTTTATGGAAAAATTTTTATTTCCGGACATATACAAAGTACAAAACAAACAAACCCAATCACAAAGAAAAAACTGAAATCCATTCATTGAAATTGAGTTAATTGATAAAGACCTTAAGGGATTCCACTACTCTTAACACTAGATACCCCAGTCAGTTAAAGTAGATACTTTAAAATAGATACTCGTACCTCCATACATATACCTGATAAGTACCAAAATCTGCGCGATGCAATCCTCTATTTTACCAACGTATATAGTTAAGGTACTAAGAATACTTTAAGAGTTATTGGCTAAAAACCTAAAAATATATAGGACAGCCATTTAAAAAAAATTGTCGTATTAAGCCGACGTCCCTTATCCTTTTACCTTCGTATTTTGCAAACAGCTATACATTATAATCCATCGAAAGAAATTAGTTCAATTACTACTACTTTACTGGTAATTATTGCCTTTTCCATTTTTAATACAAATTAAATAATACCACCCAATGACGTAAAAATACTTTCGATCTTGAATTTAATTTTTAAAAGGCAAACAAAACAACAGGTGTTTTAAAATTGTTTTACAAACTCTACAGGTTACGGCAAATTCCAAGTGATAAAGCTGGAAAACTTAAGGCGATTAAGACTTGAGTGTTTGTCGAAAGTGTTTGACAGATATTGTGCCTTTGAATGGAACACAGTGAGGAACGTGAACATGGCGCCCTTTCAAGAGGCTAATGGAGCTCGGTCAGAAAGTGCCTCATCATCAGAAAATATGAGCGAAAGCACGCTCTCTGCTCTGGTTTTCCACTCTCATCCACTTCCAGTATCTTATCTTGGGCTCTCAGCCAGCTCTATGTCTTACTGATTGTGGACTAGGGAATAAACCTACAACATTGAATATAGGATATCTCCAGAACAGGATATGTGTCGGATGCTATTAAAAATATATATACATAATAAATTTATTATTTATCAACATCACTCAATCAACTCTGAGATAAGAGATAATATATTACTAAAAGATTATGAGTTGACCGTATGTAATTAATTATAAGAAGATATTAGGGACGGCAGTCAAAAAATTTACACAAAATATTAGTTAAATTAATGATCTTGTACTGGCAGAGTTTCTAGAAACTAATATGAAATTGGTGAATGAACACAATCTTCCTTATTTAAATATATTAGTTTATTTCACAAACAACAACGTTTCGGGGTCATCCCCCATCTTCAGGTTGCTGATTAACTTTTTTATATATAATAAATAATTAACTCTTTATTTGTCATTTCATGCTAATATGAAACATATTATTGTCATTAATTGAAACTTTTTATAATATCAACTATTACACATTTTTAAATCAAGGAGAATAATTCAACAAAATATTAGAAAATAGAAATACCAAAAAAAGTAAATATTAGTAATATATTTTATGTTTCATGTTTATATTTTTAGTATGAACAGACCAGCTAATACTTAAGAAACAACAAGTTCACGGACATAATTTTATGTTTTTTTTGTTTATTTTTTATTTATTCTATTATAATATTTTTCAGTAGAAACCATCATAAAAGATTTAGAAGATTAACCTAATCATTAATATTTATCCTAGCTTAAATTACCTTATTGTAGTAATATTCTCAGTTTTTTTTTGTATCTTTTTAGCCCTGATGAAGCCCTGCAAAGTGGGGCGAAACGTCGGACATTAAAATAGCTATAAACTATTTGTTCTTATTTTTTTTTACCGCAACCCTGACCATCTACTTATATATAAAAGATTTAGGTTCTGTTTCACCAATCTCCCGTAAAATTAAGATTAGTATCACTTAGATTTTTGCCCTAGTTTAGTAAAACTCTGGTAACTTATCTACTTAAACGTAGATTTGCTCTAAATCTCAGTTTAAGGGGGTATCATGGCCTGGAGAAGTTTACCACAAAATCTGAAGCTAAACGTTTCTAGTGCTACAGATAATTATTGATTTTACTTGAGATATGAGAAATTGTAGTTTAAACTGTGATGTGTAACCTGTCATTAGAGAAACATGAAAGTAATCACTACTACCGAATATATTGGGATTGTGAAGATCTCCTGTTATACTTTTTTATCAGTAAATAATATTTTTACTATAGTTACATTTCTCTGAAACTTTAGTAGACAAACGAATTTGTGAAATTAAGAAGGTTGTAATTACATCGAATTACATTACATTTCAGTAAACGGGAAAAACGAATGTAGTTACGTTTATGTGTCTCTAAGACAGTTGTTTCCAACCTTTGTAGGCGTCGGAACCTGTTGCGGCCAACATATGATGGTAATCGACTATGCGACAGATGATATAAAAAACAAAACAAATCCGCTCTCTGTTGTTTTTTATACTGCAAATAAACA
>NW_027114044.1:353934-367711 GCF_000696795.3 Halyomorpha halys
AAATAAAATTTATAATAATATACAACGTAACATATACAATGTCTAACATGATATCAACTATAAAGAATACAAATTAGAAAGGAACATTAATACTAATTGATGTGAGGTGTGCCACATTTTGTTCTTTGTTGATATTGTGATTTTCAGTTCTGATCATGTTTGAGAATTTGTTGGAACGTTTTTTATAAAGTTATTATATTCTTATAAGCAGTAGAACAATCTATATTTTTTAACAGTTTCATCCCTTTTGAATTTAATCATTTTCGTATTTAATATCAAGAGCAAACAGTAGAACTTCAAAATGTTTCATTTCTCAACCTGAAGAGTCTCTAACCATTGACAGGAGGAAATAACAGTTAAATAAAAAGAAAAACACTTCCAATCAGTAATCCAACTCTATAGCATTAAATATTCAACATGAACACGATCAATGCTGATTACTTGCAGCTTTGAACCGGATAAAAGATAAGTTTTATTGGAGGCTTACTTTCTTTGTCGTGATAAGTGATTCGGAAGGGACAAAAAGCATGGGAACACATATCTTAGCCAATATCTGCATTCAATGAAGCGATATCGCCACGATTCCTTTTGAACCCTAACAATGGCCGTGCAGTAACAGGCTTTGGACTCCCTGATCTCCCAGTATCAATTACTCGGATAGCTTTCAAACAGCTTTGAGCCTTCCGCTGTCGTGGCCTAATACCCAAACTACTGTGAGAACATTGCGAGTCGTGTAGGTGAAATTTGCCTCAAGGAAAAAGAGAGCAATCATCAAAGTCAGAGGAATAATACATTAGAGAGAATAAGGAAGAAAGAGAGAAGGAACGGGTGTGGGAGAGACGTCATATTGTTCGATAATTTCGTCCTTGCCGACCTTCACAATGCTGTGTCCTTTACAACACCTGTGTGTTTGTCACTTTTATCTGTCATTGTTTCTATTTTACGTATTCATAGATCGTGCATTGTAATTTTCAATGGAAATAATTAACAAAAGGCATAGTTTTTAAATATTATATGTAGTAGGTATTATTTTATCACTAATAGTATGATAATTTATTCATATTTGTTCTTCCTTGTACGTTAACAAATCTGATCTTTCATTTTAAATTAATCATTAAATATTTTCTTTAGCACACGAATATTTAAATTTAAAATAGTTATCAATAAGATATGCATCGTTCTTGAAAATGTGTATCATTAAGGCATTATATCAGAGTTAATTTTATACCAGAATCGACTATCTGAAAGTACCACACTATATCTTTACTTTTGCACTTTTTAGTATTTTATAGAAATGAATGAGTTTGATTAAACTCCTAACATCAGTGTAAAACTTTTTCGACTGACTGGAAATGCCACTTTATAGAATTAATTTTTCATATTTTTCCGATTTTTTAATGAATGGTTCTAACGATTTTAAACTCAGCATGTCATTGTGCATTGACATAAAATTAAACTATCTTTAATATCAGCTACGTCTGATCCTCTGAAATACTCTGACCGTGATTAAATGCCGAATTTTTAGAAACTCTTCCTACAAAGTACATACATTTAATTATTCATTTGAAATAATTAACCATCTTTGGAATTAATACAAAATTGATAAATATAAAATAGGAAGAAATTTCATAATCAACTAAAGGATAAAAAAGGAAAGACATTTTCATAGGTAGAAAACAAATTTCCAAAAATAAAATTAGTAATAAAGATGAATATACTGTTTGAAAGCCATCGATTATATAGAATGTATTTATATCACATAGATACATAGAGGATAATCAGGAGTGAATAAAAAGAAACACATATAAAAAAATTAATTTAACGTTTTCGTATTTCCATTGTTGTTATGACAGTTATAACAATCATGGTAATTACTATAACGTAATAGTGGTTTCTTAAGTAGCCTATAAATGTAAAGTATTATCATCGTAAAAAATAAAAAAGTGACAGTTTTGAATCGATCAAGCATTAATCTCAACTCAAAGTAGAGTGGAAAGTTAAAATTGTAGAATGCGCAGATTTTTTAAAATTTTGAATGAATAAATAAAATAAAAACAAATAAATATGATAGAAAAACACGGTTTACGTCAATTTATCTTATTAATAAAAAAAAAATACGAATTTCCAAATACAGAGATTGGGGCATCTACAAAATATATTACTCAAGTACTTTTTATGCTTATAAAGTACCTTTCTGTTACATGACAAACAAGAAATAATTATCATTCCAATGCTTAAGGACGTAGACTTGCAAATGTTATAACTCGACATGTAAAACACAATTATTCATTACTTTGCGAATTAATAGTAAAACCTGCCAGAGTGGCTACTAAGAAGGTTAAATTCTATCTTTGAAATATCAAGAAGTTAATCAATGGTTACAGGCAATCCAACACAATGAATTTACTTTTATTTAATTGCATATAATTCATTATTTTGAGGTACGTAATATCAAAGGTACATAATGAAAAAATAATTAATTCAATAAAAATTAATTTTTAAAAAATATTGAGGCTTAATTTTAAGAGGTAAAAGATAATACGATCGAGGTTGAGGAGCTGAGAGAAAATATTCAGGAGACGATATGGCCCACTTTCCTGGCTTACTCGAGGGCTTTGCCATTGTGTTTCCAAATTATTTTCTTTAGGACTATTAGTGGCCGTTTGTTTTGAGTAATTGAAAGCTGTTTAGGTTTACTCCATTGTTGATTGTTGTCTCTCCTGCAAAATGAGAGGTAACTAGGAATTTTAAAGAGCTTATATGAAGGAATTTAAAAGTTATCATCCGAACAAATAGTATACTAAAAATAGTACATAAAAATTGCTGCTAAGTTGATATCGTACTCATTACTACTGAGGATGGATCTCAACTAAACTACTCTAATATCTGTAATGAAAAGTTGTAGTTATAAAATGTTGCTTCAGAGTCGAACTGAAGACAAAAAGATTTAAGAATATGTTTCTGGGAAAGAAATATTGCCGAGGATTGGAAATTACGAAACGTCAGTTCCTGAGATATGAGATAAATTAAAAAAAATCTTTACCGATTTTTTCAATATTTGAAATAACTTCAGTACATTTCTTTCAGTGCCTAATCAGTTTTTCTAGATCCCTAATTGGAAAATCTTTTTAGATTTTATTCAATAAACTTCTCAAAATGTCATGTTTAAAATATCTGTTTTTTTCTTTTTTAAATACCTCAAGCCCTCTGGAAAAAGATTAGTGAGTAGGAGTATATCAGGGTAATATGGCTGTGAACTTCAATTATCAGATCAAATTTTTTTTTTCAATCGGGCATTGTCGTGCAGAGGTATAGCCTCCCTAATATTGACGCAACTTTTCTTTCAATTTTTGGCGAAAATTGTCATTTGATTAAGATTTGGGAATATTGAAGTATTTAATTCATCCTTGAGCTTATTTTCAAACCGTCCACGATATCCATTCTTGAAACTTACATTGCCGGATCGAAGCTTGGAGCAAAATCTATATTAGTTCTTTTTTTATGTACTAAGGCCATGTTGATGTTTTGAGATGCTTCAAAAGCATTATATCCAAGTTTATAAAACTAATAATAATAATATAATAATAACTCGAGTTCCCAGATAACAAAAAAAAAATAGAAACATGTCACAGCATACTGATAGGAAAAGGTATTGTTATACCTTTGTCGAGCTATAGCAAATTCGTGCATGCTCAAGCATGTGGAAGGATTATTTGCATTAGTTAGTACAAGCTGTCCGAATTTGTGGTTGACCTGCTGAGTGTCTCTTTAAACAGACGCTCTTTAGCGTTAGAGCAAGTGGTTGTGCTGGACGTTTGTGTTTGTTCTATTGTTTTAGAATTGCCCAAAGATAAATATTTGTGCCCTTCGTGTTTTTATTAATAAAATAATTTCACCAACTTTAGGAATCAGTTGTTCTCTTTAGTTAGGGATTGAATATTTTAAATTTTTTTCAACTTGGAGTAAATTGTTCCAAATCATGTCAAGTAACTTTAGCGGTTTATTTTTAAGTTAACATACGACAAACGTACATTTATAATTACATTATATTCCAGGGTAATTATATTATCCATTAAGTAATAACAATTCTAGAACGAATGTTTCCATTCATCTCTAGCATGAATTTTTATGATCTACAACCTACTTTCCCGACAATTAAGTTACTTAAATTTTCTTCTATCTTTATTTAATTCTTTTCACGGCGAAAATAGTGTAAATCAAAGAAAAGTCTGAGATATTTCATCCGCTCCAATTACTAATGTAAATTCGAAACAATCTGAAACGATTTTTTTTTTTTTCGTTCGATGAACTGCGTAGTTTTCATGGACTCTAGGGATGGATGAAAAAAAAAAGGTAGTGTATTAAATTTAGTACTATTTTTTATAAAATCCTGAAATTTACTAAACGATGAACTTCTTAGAGTTAATATAACTATTAAATGAAATTCCTGGGGTTTAAAAGAAAAATATGGTTAGTATATTTAAAACTATAATTTTCAATTTTTTTAATAAATGTGGAAGGACTAGTTGGACAATTGGTAATTATTCTTATATTGCATAGGCCTAGTCTGTAAATAATAAAATATATAATTGTATGAAGCATACCTTCACCTTAATGCCAGGAACACTTCACTTTTCGTTGACTGGTTGGGTTTGAGTGGACTGTATAATTGAAAAAACGAGATATGATTAAATGAAATAAAATTCTATTGTTTATGTTACAAATGGTGAAGGGGGTGACATTTATGAAAGAAAACATTTATGGTTAGATGGTTAGTAAAATTTTGAATGACTGGGCTATGGAAATTGTAGATCTAATATTGAGGTGGTTGATGATGATGTGGATGTTAACCATTGCTAGATGGACTTACTCCATGGTTCTTTCTTCCCTCCACATTCTTTGGCCTCTCTCCTCTCTGCTTCTGAGAACAACTTCAGGAGTTCTACTCACTCATAGTAGATTACTGATGAGAGACCAAAAGAAAGAATGGATTGCTTCAGCCAGAAGACAAGATGGCTCTCTTCTCATTAGTCTGGGTTACTTCTCTCCACAGAGAGCGCTGGAGAAGGTGAGTTTTGACTGTTGGCCACATGGGCGCTACTGTATCCTGTAGACTATTATATGTCATAATGTATTATGGTGGCCCCTCCAATTCAACCTTTCGATCGCTGTAGGTTACTCGGAACAATAATAGTTATACATTTTTTTCAGTTCTTATTGTTTTAGTATATTAATCTTATTCTATATTTTGAATTTTTATTATTTTTTTTTTTTATTATTATTTATTTCTCTTCTATTATTGTTCTATATATCTACATCTAATTCTCTATCGGTATAAAGTAAATATAGAGTAAAAACTTTTAATTTATAAAAATATATATACATAAAAATCCTAGATGGTCATGCACATTGCAATTATATTTCATTAAATGTGTTTAATAATAATATTGTTAGAAACTCAAAATATTCAGAGTATTCGTACAATATGAACACTTAATGCTGCCTGTCGTTTATATTTACACATAAATAATCCGCATCATACATATATGCCACATCATGCATGCATGCCTTCCACTGAAACATCACTATCATCATCTGCTGCCACACATGTGATAGTTGATGATTCCTAGGGAGTCTAGGATGACGATCCAAGTATTACGAGGATTTAGAAAAAAAATTATAAATGTTTTATTGTAGAATTAATACCAAATAATATTATTAAAAACCATCAAAATATTCAGAGTATTCCTAAAACATGAACACTCAATGCTTCCGGCTACTAAAAATTCTTGTATCCAAGGACCAAAAAATCCTTGATGAATCTTGTACATCAATCTTTATTACACAGATATAGTAATTTATAATAATCTTGACATATTCATCACGGTCTATCATTTGATAAATCCCATTGCCATATCTTCATTATTCACTAACCCCAATCTTCTTTTTTTCCTCAACAATCATCAATAATTTTCTGCAACTTAACAGAGCATGCCCACGCCACCTTCTTACACGGAGTAATAATAGCCATTGCTTTCACAAATCACTTTAAAAAAATATCTGTCATGTTCAGACCATCACTGCACTTGATTTATATGCAATATAAATCAACTTTCGTACATCATTATTGAAATCATCCTCTATGAATAAAATATGAGTTCATAAAAATGACCATACAATTAATCATTGCTGAGTTCCTCAACCCATATTCACTTAATGAAGAAGTGGATAGAAAAGTAAGAGGAAGAAGTAATAACTAAAACTTCATATCTAGAAATGGATGCGAGATACGAATTTTAAAAGAAAGTTCTAAAAGAAGTTACTCTGTATGAAGAAGCAATGAGGTCAACAAGTTGTTAAAGGATACACAAGGATTTTTCAGACCAATGCAAGGAGATCAAAAATATATGAAGGATTTTTGGGATTGTCAAATAAAGTAACAAAGGAAGTATTTCCGCATGAGACTAGAACATGACTTTGCATACCAGCCAGAGAGATGATGTGTTTTTAAAAGTAAAATGAATGTCATAAAAAGTTTTTTTAATAAAAGATCAAAAATTTAGTTCATCTGTCTCCATTTATAAGCAGAAGTTATTAATATTAAAGTAAAAAAATATGAATTTGCTTAAAGACATTGAACGGTAGTTATTAACAGAATTAAATATCCGCTAATTATTTATAATTTTATTAATCCTAGTTTCTGATTACAACATATGAAAAATTTTTTGCATTAGTTAGTGATTGACAAACGAAGCAGGATTATTTTTGATAATTACCGCATTTTAATTAGTATAGAACTTATTAAAATGATGATTCTGTAATATTAATGTTTTTGTAAAATAATATTTTAAGTAATTTTAAATTTTAAATACGGCGGAATTCTAGTTTCCAAACATAAATAGATATGATTTTGCTTATATGCATGCGCTATTATGTGTGGAATTGTTAAATATTGATTAAATAATGTTGTGAATTTATTTCTACTTCAGCTTTTTTATAATGAATTGGTTAGTACCCATTTAATTAATTAGATGGTTTCATTTCTTTTCATATGAGGAGAAAAGAATTTTTTTTTTTATGTATTCATAATTAATCGTATACCTCTTTGAAGATCAATCGTCTACACCTATGTTTCCTAATTCTTTATTGAATTTATAATTTTCCTTTGTTCATTTAAGATAAAAAAAAAAAAATGAAAAGCAGGATATCTCCTAAAGGAGACTAGGATTAAAATGGATCTTTTTTAGATCGTACAGATATATTATTATATGACTTAATATCCTGCTACACTATATGCCTTTAAATCATAATTAGTGTCATTTTTTTACACTTTAAAAAGCTGATCGTGTTCACATAAGTATGTTTGCCGATAATTGAAACTATTGTACCGATTTACGTGCATTTTTTTTTTATTCCGCGTCGTCTTATTAAGGCATTCAAACCGTTGATTTATACAGTGAAAAATATAAGTGAAAAAATGATAGACAAATACATGACCTAAAATCATGTCGATCAGACCTGTAAAAAAGGTAGCGAAGGAATGTATTCATTATTTTCGCAAAACTCAAAAATTATATATTTTTTCATTGATTATATATGTCAAAACATAAAAGGTAACTAAACTAAATTTATATCAAGAAAATAGAAATAACCTGAATTCGGCTGAGTTCATAATAGCAACGATACCACTAATTTTGGATCTGTGTTCCTTTGTAAAGCATTCTGAACAGATTACCATGGTAACCTTATCTTTTTGTAACACATAATCTGATCTCTAAAAAAGACGGTCTGTACGTGTTTGTAACAATCTCTTATTCATCACTATCCAAAACGAAAACGAATATAAAATTAATATTGGCAGTTCTCCTTATGCTACAAATGTACAATAAATTTTCTAAAATTTTGAGCATAAAGTCTTTTTCTAAAAATTATATCTAAAATTAAAAGATATAGGGTGGTTAAACGGTTCTTATGACGAGACTCCCTGCTAGAAGCGTTATAAAAACTTTTCATTGAATTTTTTAAAGACTTTTGCTATGAAAAAAATTGACAGCCATTCGCGTTTTATTTATTGATTTTCCAGTTTAGAGAATCCATTATCATTACTTATTAATGAAGGAAACAGCAGTATTTAGTTACACTTCGGCCTTTTTGGGCGTAATACAAGCAATCAATCTACATAAATTTACCAATAACACACAATCTCAATCTCCAATGATATTAGTAAATGTTTTTCGCTGTAATTCTCTAAAAAATACAAAACAACGTCACTACGAAAAGTACCTTACATAAGACTATACGCTCTGATAATGAGTTATTGTACATTTCGCACGAACGTTTCGAAACTCAATAACAGCTTCAAGTGTTCAAAGCAAATATTGCAAGGAAATGCATGAACTCAGGTGCATAAATACTTCACTGCCTAAAGAGACCTTTCCACAAGCCTGTGATGCAACGGTGAAAGAAGGTTTAAATCTTCACAGCCTAAATCAACAGTCGAAGAAGTCTTGATAATAAAGTTTTCAAACATCTTCCAGCCACGATATATTTATAATCGAAAGTGGAACAAGAGTCGGCTTTCGAAATGAGTACTAAACGAATCGAATAAATTAATCTATGTACACATGTTAAACTTCATTATAAATTATATATTTACAATAAATTATATATAAAATACAAATAAGGACTAAATTATTGTTCCACAATAACCATTATATCAGTGATACAACCATGCCTAGCCAACAATTTTGGGCATGAAACATGTGCCCATCTTTTTATTATTGACTTTAAATCTAATCAATTTCACTCCAATCTAACCATTTTGTATCCAATACTCTTTCAATTCACCTTAGAAGATGGATTTTGGGACCTGTCTGTCATTGCTATGATATCATGTTTTAGGAAAATAGTATGATCAGAGTATTGCCAAAATAAATTTAAGGCATATCCATTTTTTTATATACCTTTTTTTTTATATACCGCTTTCAAGATAGATTGACTGCATTTATTTCTAGCGTTCTGAAATTTACATAGAAATTGAGTATTTTTAATGATAGATTTGCATAGATAATTTAACTTTTTTTTATTTATTTATTCATTTAAATCTGTACAAAATAATAAATACAATAAGTAAATATGTGGATATTACAAATGTATTTCATTTACACTTGAAAATCTTGGTAAGGAACGACCCATTGGTGGTACTTCAAGCATTAATTTAAATTAGAGGGTCACGTGGACATCTTCTTTTCAGACGCCTCGAAGGCTTATCAGGGATAGTTAAGGATGAGAGATTAAGAACTAATAGGTTAGGATGGGTAAGGAGTTTGGAATGAAAAGTGACAGAAACAGATGGAATATCTGTTTTGGGTCAAATCTGCAACGAATGGGATGTTAAGGTCATTGGGGATGAGTAAATTTGTAACGTAATAAGGAGCATCAAGGATTTTACGTAGGATTTTGGATTGTAAGGATTGGATGCGGGAGGAATTTGATGGTTTGGTAGAGCCTCAGAGCTCAATTCTATATGTCTAAATTGGTCTGATTATCATAGTGTATTATAATTTTTTGTAGTAATGGGAAGTTCAGAGCGTTTGTCAAGTAGGTGTTGTAGCAATCGAAATCTATGAGCAGTTTCTTGTCGTTTCAGTTTTGTATGTGGATTCCAACTAAGTCTCTTGTCAAGATCGAGTCCTAACTATCGAATCTGTTCAAGAGGCGTTAGGATAATTTAACTTAAAAATTGTTTTATATCGGTGATTAAATTGCAAAGTATTTTTTAAGGAAGAAGAAGGTTGTTAAGGAAAAAATTGTTTGAAAATTTAATTTAATTTAATTTGAGAATCAATCACACAAATTCATCATCATGAGAGGTGATTGATTGAATATCATAATCCATCTGGTAACATTACAATTGTGATAACAGACTATACCGGCAAATCTAATTCTTAAACGATCTAATACTTTAACTTCGTTCAATATTTCACGCCGCATGGCCATTCAATTTTGAAAACTAAAAAATTTTAGGTATAGAAAAAGTACACAAATTAGGAGGATAAAAAATTCTATCTATATCACAAAAAAAATTAATAGGGTCGTATAAGACCAATGCTGTAAAACTGAAAAGTCATTACGCATACATCATTAATAATTTAAACTTATAATAAAATGAAAAAAAGATAATGTTGTGATGTGGATGAGAAAAAGAGGGGGGCAGATAATTTTGTGGTGTGGATGAGAAAAGGGAGGGGGAGATGAACTGTAACGAGAACTGATGAATGTGGAAGGATCAGCAAAGTGCTAACATAGCAAGGATTATAGAAGAAAGTCAATTCCGTTCCAGTGTGACACAGATACCAAATAGATAGCTAGTGGTTTTCCGGAATATGTTAAGTACTTTATAGCTCAAAAAAAATTGACTAAGTAAAATTTATGAATCTTAGACGTTCAAGCCAGGAAGAGACAGGATGTTATTGTTATAATAGGGTAATTTCTACAATTTTTAACTGAAATTTAAATAATAATTGTAAGTAGGTTTTTATGTTATTATATTACTGTTGCTTTTTTTTTTTTTATTTATAAAAGAATCCTGAAAACGGAAGAGGTCTCCGAAACGTGAGTGTTAGTGTACATAATTTTAAAATAAATAAACAGTTGGAAAGAGGAAAAATTAAAATCACTACACTACCCGTACATACACTTATTGAATATAAGTTGATATATACCCCTTTTCGGGGTAGAAGATTGGTTTATAAATAAACCATGAATTGCTAAAAAATATAGAAGTGTAATTTGCGTTTTCGGGCTATCTCTCTTAATTAAATGGAGTATATTTTTTATTCGTAAATTTCCATTAATTCAAAACAAAAAAATTATAGGTTTATGAGGGCTAAAGTATGATACAAATATTTTGACAGTACGTTCTCTATATAGCAAGAGAATATTGAAAAGAAAAAATGAAGTGGAGACATAATGAAAAACTAGTGGACAAACCTGATGTATATTTATACGAATTTGAAAAGAAAGACTAAAAATCCAGTTACAAACCTGCCTTCTACGCCACAACCCCTGATGAAGATTAATTTATTTTTTTACTATTCAACTATCAGTATTCAATTTTATCACTTATGATTCAATTTAATATTTTGTATAATTCCAAATTTGTTTGAATACAATTCCTTTTCAATTATATGTTTCTCTGTATGCTGTTGTTATCTCTTTTGTTCTATCGCCCTGATGAAGACCTGAAACTCAGGTCGAAACGTCGGCATAAAATAAATAAATATGGTTTTGTTTATTTACGTTGTTCTTTGCTGACCACACCCCCCGACAAACTTCTCCAATCACTAAAAAATATAGTTTTGAACCAAGGAACTTAGTATATTTAATAATGAAAACAAGAAAGAACAGTCCATCTTCCAATTATTTTTAATATGAATGGCTATTATGTTTCAGGAGATTAATGTGTTTCGAGGCATTCGAACAATTATGTCTTTTAGGTTTAAGAAAAAAATTGTTTAATGAGTCTAAACTAAATTAATTAGACATTTATTGCATAAGGAGAACTATCTTTTCAATTTCACATCCATTTTCGTTTTTAAAATTTAGTTTTATGGGGAATATTCCATATGTTGCCGATTTGGCCAGAACCAGATACCGTTCCTTCCATAACAAACTTCTCAACCACCCAAATCCACTTGTTTCTAACCTGGCTTCTCCTTCATTACCTAATAATCCTCCTAGGCGTCTGAAAAGAAGATGGCCTCGAGATCTTCTCCTCTAGAAATGTTATTGGAGTTACCATTATCAGTGGGTAGATTCTCCACATGTTTTTATCATGTCACTATGTCACCTACAGCAAATTTACTTGTTGTATATATGTGTATACAGTTGTAAATATCAATAAATAAATTATTTAAAAAAAAAAAAAGTATTATGGGGCTCCACTAAACCATCAAATCCCTTCCAAATCCAATCCTCACAGTCCGAAATCCTTCGTAAAATCCTAAATGCTCCTTACTTTGTCACAAATCAAATCATCCATCAGAACCTATGTCCCATATGTTGCCGATTTCGCCAGAACCAGATACCAATCCTTCCATGATAAACTTCCTAACCATCCAAACCACCTCGTTTCTAACCTGGCTTCTCCTTCATTACCTAATAATCCTCCTAGGCGTCTGAAAAGAAGATGGCCTCAAGATCTCCTCTAGAAATGTTTTTGGAGTTCTATTAATAGGTAGATTCTCCACATGTTAGATGTTGGATTAGTTTCTCCACATCACTTATGGCAAATTTACTTGATGTATATATATATATGCATACAGTTGTAAATAACAATAAATAAATTTTTTAAAAAAATAGTATTAATATTCAGAAGTTGAGTTGAATATTTACAAATTACACATTGACCCAAAATAAAAATCTTTGCTGGTATCGGTCCGATTTAGATAATTATAGCTTTTCTATGGTAAAGGATTCAAAATTAATGGTTACAATGTTCACAGAGATGTATAGTCCTAGAGTTATTCCAAAATAAATTTTTTTAAATAATTTTTTATAAGCCAATTCGACCAATTTTTCGAAACCCATCCTTATTTATTCAGGATGCTCTTCAGTGTCCAGTGTGACGTGTAGACCGTCAATTCTGTTTCAGTGTGATACATATACCAAATTGATAGCTAGTGGTTTTCCGGAATATTTTAAGTACGTTATAGTAACTATTAATAAGGGTAATTTATACAAAATTTTAACTGATATTTAAATAATAATTGTTTAGTAGGTTATTATTATTATATCATAATAATACCGTACTTAAAAGTTCCATATCAAAAATAGTTCATTGGCCCTTAAATTGTAGCACTACCAATAACTATGATATATATTAATTTCTAATTTGTATATATTTAAGATATGTGAAAGTTAAATTAGATTGGAATAGATAATAAATAGACAGACGTAAAGCCTTCAATATCGTTAATCCAAACAGTGTTCCGAAATAACAATCTCCTATAGATAATGACCTTTCACTATTACCTCTGCCACATCAAATAATATCGTAGAGACCATTTAACTAATATAGACCCTGAAATAATTGCTGCCCTACACTGACAACCCAAGATTTATAACTGGGTCTGTATTCAGTTGTGTAAGAATATCGACAGAGGCAAGGTGAAACGTACCTTATAGCCCCCTTATATATCGCCATCCACAGGCCGGTAATAGATTCCCGATGAAAGGGGAAATCTATGAAGGATATGGAAGTCCAGAGAAATCCAACCGCTGAAAGCGATCGCTCTGTTTCTAGCTAATGCACTTCCACCAGCCTCAATCCATCGTAGATTGGTGTCGACGATATCTTCGCCAGATTGCAGCACCAATAGATTTCTTTTAGAAAATTAACGATTCTTTGTTAAGAACCGCTATGATAGGTTCTATCTTATCTGTCAGTCTATAAGTGCATATGTACAGTTAGTGGCAGACTGGCCACTAAATAAAATAAGCGAACGCTGATCCGGTATTAGAATGAAGTAATTGTTATAAATACTAACAGACCCGGCAATGCTTTGCTATTACTACATTTGCGAATGTATGTAGATTAATTGAACACAATTGAAAGTTTAACATAATTCAATATATTTAGTTTAAATTAAACATACATTATAGTATTTATTTACATACTGATATAATGATTGAATTAATCCCTTATTATCTCTCATTAGTATATAGTGATAAATAGCAATATATAATTAAACTATACGGTAATACTACATAATAA
>NW_027114044.1:367761-374163 GCF_000696795.3 Halyomorpha halys
CCCTGAACTATATTTTATGTGAACTACGCCACCCTTAATAACAGCAATCTACCGGCAATACTTTCTCTTCCAAAGCCCTATATATATAAGTTTTCTCTTGACTGATGTAGGTATATGTTTTCTTCACAAGAAATTTCGTGCACTATATTAGATTGAAATTCCCTATGAAGGAAACTGAGAATCCTATTTTGGAACTTCTTAAAAGCAGTATCTTAAAAGAAGAGTATATCAACACAAATATAGCTGTAAACCTGACTAAACTGATTTCACTACACATTTTAGATAAACAGGACATTAATTCAAATTTGATGCACCAAAAATCATACATTGGTAAAAAAAACAACTTCTCGAAATGATTACTATAGAATAATAAATGAATGGAGCTATGAATAAAAAATCGGATGTACATAACTTAAACCCATGTTATTCTAACCTAATAAATACGTAAGGTATATTACCAATATTAAATAGAAATAGACAAACATAATACGACATATAAATATAAATAACAGACTGACTACCTGCTGAAAAAAAAAAAAAAAACGGTTACATGTTTGAAAACCTGAACAAACTCTACCTTCATTTCAAAACCGATTCAGTTCTGGCCTAAACCAGAAGATATTATGATCAGGATGTAGAACACACTGCAATAGAAAATTGTAAGTGGTGTTTTAACTAAACAATGTTTTAATTGTAATATTTATAAAGAAATTACACTATGTACTTATAGTTTTATAGCAATTATTTTAAGAAAGTATTTGTTCTAAAAAAACTCTTTTCTCATTAGTAGGCAAACAATAAAGTTGCGAAACGGCGCCAAAACAAAGTTGTCTCATTAACTGATAGTTAATACCCACCAAAAACACAAACACGCATATATAATAAAATCTATAAATAAAATATGTGTATATATACTTTATTAACCGATTACCAAAACTTTTTTATCACTCATTACAACTTTTGGACCGATAGGGCAATTAACTACCCTTCCAGTGATCATTTAAAATGTTCAGTGCACAGCTATCAAGTTATTATAAAGAATAAACAAAATTCCAAAATTACCTGCCTAACTTTTCCACTTTTCTAAATTCCACTATAATTGATACAAAGTATTGATCTAACAATGACCTAACGATCGTATTAAAGATAATAAAAAAACTATTTGTTGATAGGAAAACAGTCCAAGAAACGAAGTAAAAGGAGGTGGGATCTGATTTTTGTATGGTAAATTTGCGACTTTGGCAGACGTTCTGTTTATTTTATTCAAGAAACTTTCAAAATTTGCTTTAATTTTTTATTCCATGTTTGATATGGTGGAAACAAATTATGTAATAATAAGCCATTCGAGCTCTAATAAAGCTCTAGACCCAGAGATACAGTATTTTTTAGAAAACGAGAAATTAACCATTTTGTGACTTTATTTTATCAAATATCATGGAAACTGCTATAATAACGAAAAATATCATAAACTAAGTCAAAATTAATTTAATTAGAAGAAGATAGTTGACCGTATGAAGTAGATTGTAGAAAGATAGTTAGAAGATAGTCCGGATAATAATAAAAGAAAGCTATTTATTCATAACCAACGCTTAGCCCCACTTTGCAGGGCTTTGTTAGGGATGTCAGATTGAAACAGAAATGTCATCTGACAGCCCTGTCATCAAAGCTCTGCAGAGTGCAGGTTAACAATAAATAGTTTTCTTTCACTATATTGATACCTTTATTGACCGCCACCCGGAATACCTTCCTAAAATGTAATTCAATTAGCCTCATTTTTAGCACTTTAATTTATTTAATTCTATCGACTTTTCTTCAAAATAAACTAGTAATAACATGTTGCATTGTATAAATAATGAAATTCCTAGATAATGAAATGCCTTGAGGAAACATATATTAGAAATTGTCTCCTGACATGTTGTCTATGGTAACTGAGCAGTGTAAGGTAAAATAAAAAAAATTTAAAAAGAAAACAAAAACACTTATTACTAGTTAAACTTGACATAATGACACATGACATCTTCACCGTAAAAATACCACTTATAAGTCTCCCCCGACACGAGCCAACAGTAAGGAAAAAACTGACAGCCGGAAGCGGAGTAAGGATTAACTCGAGCACATTTACCTGCCATAAATCTATCATTCAGACACTATCGATAATTTATTCAATGAGAAATACATCGATTTAAAGCTAGCTATTTTCTCCCATCTAGTTGGATAGCCAAAGGAGCGGTGTAAATTACAGACCCCGGGCCGAACCAGATACCTGGTCAAGATAGCTCTTCCATCTTGTAATGAATTCCATCGGAGCTAACCGGTCAATTCGATGCAAAATATCGAACCGGTCTTTAACCTACTCCAAATTGATTATATCGTTTATAGAGATGTTAATCCTTTAGCAACCAGAAACGGAATATAACAGAGAAGCATTCTGTCTGGCCAGAAAGCATTATATAATTTCAAATGTATACCTTCTTACTGGTAACGAAAGTGTTTATGCAAAAAAGATTCAGGCAACTAAGCCTATCAGTTTTACAGATTCAAAATCATCTTTCATCATTCTCTGAGGCAGGATAAAAGTGTTTCCCAAGTGTCGTATGAGTACCACTCAAGGGCATGGGATGAGTTTGATGAGGGAATAGATTCACCATCAGGTTTTACTGTTAAGAAAAATAAAACTGAATTATGGAGAAGTCGAGAGCAAATATTATTCATCATGATAGTGACAGCCCTGACGAAGCCCTGCAAAGTGGCGCAAAACGTTGGTTAATAATTAATTTATTTTACTATTTAGATACCTTTATTGACTGCCAGCCGCACTATATTCCTTCAATCTGCTTCATACGGTCAACTATCTCCTTTCAATGAAACAATTTAGTATAAATTTATTTCCATGAGAGCGGAGAGGCTCAGTGAGTAAGTCACTGTGCTACTATCTCCCGGACCTGCGTGCGAATCCGACAGAAGCAAATAATTATTTATTCTCAAGTGAGGCCCTGTGAGTCAACCCTGTGGATTCAGGAAACTCTATGGTGTCCATCCAGACTCATAAAGTGGGTAAAAATCTGGCAGTTGAGTCTAACCAAGAACATATCACCGCCTTGTGTATCCATTGTTCAAGAAACAGTACTTACAAAATATTGCACCCTTGACCGTTGTAGGTTGTATCTGTACAAATTTTCATTTATTAATTTTCATTCTGAAAATTAGTTGAGTCTGAGGCTGCTTATATATTTTTTCCACAACTGTAAGATGTAGATAGGTATATTGGTTTCTATATTCAATTTCCTATGTTATATATCGTGCAAAGAACTGAAGGCAAACATTCATAATTAAAAAACTTCAATGATTTCATCTGTCAATCGAGTTGTTTAATAATTCAAACATTATTTTTTGGATATAATTAGTGCTCTATAAAATGGGCTAATTAAAAAAAATTTGATATTATCTAATTTTTTTTTTTTTATCTGATCTCATATTTTACTGGAGTAGTTTTAAGATAAAGATTCTAACTAATTTAAGCACGCGCGAAACAATCAGGAATCAGGTCCAAGTTTATAAACGTATAAGCATATTTTAGGTTTTTGAGCCGAAATAGTTTACCGTGTCAGGTAAAGTACAATTTGTATTCTATTACTAAAGCTCTGAGTCAACGCTGAGTTATGGAAGCTTCACTCAAACTCTTTTAAAAATAATGAGGTGTAGTTAGTTGACCGTAGATTAATGATTGGAGAAGTTTGTCGGGGGTTGCGGTCAGCAAAGAACAACATAAATAAATAAATCATATTTATTTATTTTATGCCGACGTTTCGACCTTAGTTTCAGGTCTTCATCATAGCCATAGAACAAAAGAGAAAACAACATTTAGAGAAACATAAAATTGAAAAGGAATAGTATACAAACAAATTTGGAATTATACAAAATATTGAATTCAATCAGGTAGAAGATATTGAAAATATCCCCTATTCCACTTGTAATTGTAATTCATCCTACATTGCAAAAAAAAAACTTTTTAATGCATAACCCAGCACAAATATTCCGTCTCCTCCCGTAACTTCATGGCTTAAAAATTATCATATTTTTAAGTATAAGTATATAAGTTACACTGTAATTCAGATATAATCCACTATTTTTCATTGTCTGTCATATTGTTCAATTTGTAGATTCAAATTATTTATTTATTTATTTAATTCAGTTTTTTAGACACAACTTGCATATCTTATATTATACATATCTTCTTACCTACACGATATTATATTTCATCCTCCACTGTTTTCAATCTACCATCTAATTCAACGATTATCAATCAATTTATTTTTATACTATTCAACTATCAGTTATCAATTTTTTATCACTTATGATCCAATTCAATATTTTGTATAATTCCAAATTTGTTTGTATACAATTCCTTTTCAATTATATGTTTCTCTGTATACCTGATACCTGAAACTCAGGTCGAAACGTCATAAAATAAATAAATATGGTTTTGTTTATTTATGTTGTTCTTTGCGGACCGCACCCCCCGTCAAACTTCTCCAATCTTTTAAAAATAGATGGATTTGCTCTATTTACATTAAACCGACGATATTAAAACTACCTTGGGTATGTTTTTCAAATAAGTAATCACACAGAAAAAAAGGGTGATATGTTTTCTCAATATAGTCCATAAACATCCAGTGGAAACTACAACAATAACATTGCTTACTAATCGATCTAAATAGGAAAAAATAACATGCCTAAAGTGGAGCCTTCCTTATGCCATATGGTCAACCAGTAGTTTTTAACCAGAATGATTTTCGATTCTATTGTCCAAGAGCAAATAAGGTACCCGGCTTAACGGCTCTAAAATGTTACTCAAGTTTACACAAGAAACAGTTCCACCTATGCCACTACTGGACCCAAAACCGGTTCCATATGTTTGCCACAAATGCTAAGTACCTTGAAATGCTTGGTGAAAAAGAAAGCAAAAAACATCAGTATCCACACGTTCGAGTGTCCCAAAGAAGCAAATGGTGGACGTCGGACTTATTGCGGATTCATTCTACTTTCATTACACAAATAACTATAGATGAAATAAAAAGGAACTCAAATATCGGGAAAGTAGGAGGTTGATGATAGTCTAAATATATATATGAAAGGAATATGGTCCGGGTGCGGTCAAGAAAAACTCAAATAGTAGAAATATACTGATTTAATGAGCCAACGTTTCGCCCCACGTTGCAGGGCTTCTGAGAAGCCCTGCAACGTGGGGCGAAAAGTTGGCTCATTAAATTAGTATATTTCTACTATTTGAGTTTTTCTTGACCGCACCCGGACCATATTCCTTTCATCTTCACACACGGTCAATCAATAATCTTCCTAAATATATATAATTGTAATGTTAGATTGTTACTTTGTTAGTTCTTTACAAATTCTGCTGTTTTGTATCGTCCTTGGAAGGTTATAATTCTGGATTTATCCAGTAGAAAAAAAATTATATATTATAAAGACATTATGATAGGTAATGAAATCATATTGACAAAGAAAACAAAATGACCTAAATCGGTATTGACAAAGATATAGCGAATTTCGATATCGCCTATTCTCTGGATCAATAAAATATAACAAAATATTAAACATTTAATGTTCCTTTGTTATTATTTAAGTCTCTAAACGTAATTATCTATTAACCGATTTACAAGCTATTTTATTTCAAAATTATCTTTGTCAACAAGCCTATTAATTAACGGATGAAAGCTATTTAAAAATTACTTAAAATTTAATAATGCTCAAGAACTTCTATCCACTCATTTTGGCATGTTAAACTAGAATTTTGTTTATTCTTTATTACAATTTGAAGACCAGCAGCGGCCAGTCTAGAATCTATTTTGAGAGATAGTGAATTGGCTTTATCGCCATAAAAATGTTGCTTGATTTTTCATTGTATATATGGTCTCTATTTATGTAACTAAGGTATACAAATAATTATGTGAGAGTAAATTATTATATTATCTAGTAATGGTTAATTTAAACTAAATTGATATTAAACTTTCTATTCATTCAATCTGTATATAAATACATACTCAAATTTAGCAATAGTAAAGCAATTCCTGATGAGTACGTAATTCATAGAAATGGAATCAAATAACCAATAATTCAACTTTAGTTCAATAACTTTTTTTTTATTTATTTAATGTAATTTACAACTGTACAAAATAATACAATAGGTAAATATGTTGTATTTTTCATGTACACTTGAAAATCTTGGTAAGGAACGACCCATTGGTGGTACTTCAAATATTAATTTAAATTAGAAGGTCACGTGGCGATCTTCTTTTCAGACGCCTCGGAGGATTATCAGGGATTGTTAAGGATGAAAGATTAAGAATTAATGGGTTAGGATGGTTAAGGAGTTTAGAATGAAAA
>NW_027114044.1:377308-378182 GCF_000696795.3 Halyomorpha halys
AGGGGAGGAAGTTTAGGATTGACCTGTGAAGGAATTTTCACATTTTTGGAAGGAAAGTCATTTGTAGGTGGTTTAGTCTGTGGATAGGAGCTTGGGGACTGAAATAATGAAGTATGAGGGAGAGAAACAGACGACTGAGGCTGAGGGTGGGATGTCAGAGGGAGAGGATGAGAAGCTGACTTTTATTATAGTTTTTTTTTTGGTCTTTTTTATGGATCCAAATAAAAAATGAAATTCTGAGGCGAATTATCATCCGGCATTTTTTTTTTTATGCCATGCATCCTAAAGACGTAAATTGCAAAATAAAATTTCTTGCAAATCGAAAAAAAAAACCTAAATCGCTACAAAATTCTAGAAATAATCATAATGATTCAGATATTTATTTAATTGTCATTATAATGTCGCATATGAGTCTCTTTAGCTGATCAAGAAAACTTAAATTATGATGACTCGTACTTACAGTAAATTGAATTCTGAGACGATTTTATTCAATGGATTTTGACGATTGAATGAAGTATGCCTTTAACTGAATGGCAGGCACACATTCACTTTTGGTTGGCTGTTTGGATTTTAGTGTAGTGTATAATTGAAAAATAAAACATGATTGAATGAAAATAAAATTCTATTATCTAAGTTACAGGTGGTGTAGAGGCTGGCGGAAGTAAAACATTTATGGTTAATAGGGTTAAGTAGCCGCCCGTAGCTCAGTGGTTAAGACACAGTCTTACCAATTTTTGATGTCTATTGGCGATAACGGTTCGAATCCGGCCTGGGACGTTGACTTTTTTCATTGAGTGGCGGTCCCACAAAATGAAGAACTTTGACCCCCAACCATGGTTAGGCAGTATAGGACTCCAATGGGAGTCTTGGCCAA
>NW_027114044.1:378665-380184 GCF_000696795.3 Halyomorpha halys
GTAGTGATTGGGAAGTTTAGAGCGTTTGTCAAGTAAGTGTTGTAGCAATCGGAATCTACGAGCAGTTTCTTGTCGTTTCAGTCTTGTGTGTGGAGTTTAGTTCAATAACGTAAATAAAATAATAGTTAATTTAATTACCCAAACATATAATTTCTTTAAAAATCTATATTTGTTCAATGAAAAAAAAATAATAAACCCCTTAAGTTAATTGACATGATTTGGAAGAATGTATTTACTCAACACTAATTTATGGATACAGTACAACCGCTTTCCCAAATACCTTTAGATTTGTGCCTAAAAGTGATACTCGACGGGTGAGCCACAAATTCAGGCCAGCTTGTACCAGTTAACCCAAATAATCGATCCATATGCTTCTGAATAGGCGAATTTGATGTGTAGGAACACTTTAAAACCCTCGGACCAAGCCTTCAAATTATTGGGATTATTATTTTAAAACAATAATAATTAACAATAAAATGATTATTGTATTATTATATACAATATACATTCGCATACTCCAATTATGAATCAGAAGCTTAGGAGGCTTATACTGGTAACCATCTGTGTTTGATAACCTTATATGTTTGGTAACACAACATATGAATATTTGGTAGATTAATTCTGCTAGTTTCCGAATTTAAACTATGTATTTTTAAAAATAAAACAAACTTAATAGGAAAAAAACATACACTGGATGGATTCCGGCCGGTTTGACTTTCATTTTGTGATCAGAATAGGTTATCTATAGCATAGCCCCTGTAAATAACATCTTAAATCCAAAGCCAACTTTATGCTACTTTTGTTATAAAAATTAAATGGATAAGCACTGTCAAGTGTTATGTGAAGGTAACTTGATATTTTTATTGCCTCTATTTTTCCATTTAAAAATAATTAAAGAGCAGTTAACTGATGAAGGGATATAACAGTAAAATTGATGAAATTCTAATTGGTAAAATACTAAACAACTAATGATAATACGCATCTCACGTCAATAGGTCACACTATAATGACGAAGGTTTTTTAATGACAGGTGGATACGCTTATTAGTAACTAATTAAACTTGAGTCTTTTAAAAGGTGTTTTGCTAGACCTATTAGCGTGCAGTGTGCATTTATTTCTATTTAATTGCACCGCATTAATTTCTTGAATAACCAATTATATGAACTGTAATACTGACAAATCAATCCTTTAAAAGTTGTCAATTAAGTAATTTAGTCATTTATAGCCCTAAAATTCACAATATTTAAACGCTAACTTAATTGTGAGGTAAGAAATAAATGACTTTTATTATTTTTTTTTTTTTAATTTTATTTATTTGTTGATATTTACAACTGTATAAAAAAAATACAACCAGTAAATTTGATCATAATGACATAAGATATGATACAGGATGTAGAGAAACTACCCAGTAGTAGAACTCTAAAACAGTTTACAATATAAGGTCACGAGGCCAACTTCTTTTCAGGCGTCTTGGAGGATTGCCAGGAATGGAAGAGGAAGCAAGGTTAGACACGAGTGG